>NC_056729.1:1987714363-1987828828 GCF_019279795.1 Protopterus annectens | reverse complement strand
CACCAAAACGGTGCGGCGTTTGGGAAATCGCTGTGTGTTGTGTGCATTCACACTTTATACTGTTGTGCTGTACACCCGGTGATGTAATTGGGTGTGTCTGTGCCGTATCTGTGGATTATCTTCCTTGTTTTACTGTTGCAACTGCAGCGCTGTTGCCTTTGGTGTTACATTACACTTGCCTGCATTGGCTTAGCGTTGCATCTTACCTTACTGTTTCTGCGTTGCACCTACTATTGCCTGCAGTGCATCCTGCAGGCACATGGCATATGATGCATTTTGTCTGCCGCCCGTAATGCTACCTCTGTACTTGGCTGTGCTATTTCGGTTCTTTGCTCTTTGCATTTCTGCTACATCCCCTACTATCTTTGCATTCCTATGCCTCCCTTTCCCGTTTTGCGGGAGTCTGCATGCAGAGCTGTCAGCTTCCTCTGTTTGCCCTTCCTGGATTGATTGGTGTTGATTGCTCATTACGGCTCCAATTACACTGCTTCCGCATTTCCTCATATTCTCCGCATTACCTTCCTATATCCGTGGTTGTTGACGGGAGGCCGTCCGTGACTGGGTTGGGGAACGTAGTCATCCTCGTGCACATGCATCTGTGTGCATTATGTACTCTCAGCGCATCTATTTCCTCACACGCCAGTCCTGCTGCTGTGATGTGCATTGTACAGCCCATGTTTGCTGGCCTCCAATGTGCTTCCTCCTACAGTGGCACACCCCTCTGCGATTGACATGTATTCCGTGTAGGCCACTCTTCGGTGTAATACCGCTCCATCCTTACACCGGCGGCGGTTTTGCGATTCACTATTATCTGCCTCATTTGCATGGCATTGACTGCTAATACATGGTTACGGCGCCGAACACTGCCGCCACTCGTTGACAACCCTTGCGCTGGGTTGAGGCTTTCCATACATACTATGGTGTGTGGTGGCTGTGCAGCTGATGTGTATTCTACTGCTCTTTTAGGACATTGTCATATTATTTCATTGTTTTGCACCTTCTGTGCACATGTCCGGGGGTTCTGCTGTTGTTTCTGCGTACATACCATTTATGTCATTATTTACATTTTGTCCATGTTTTCTTTGGACATTCTCGGTGCCTTTCGCCATTGGCATATTGCACCTGTATGATACCTGACGTTGACAGCCTTCTGTTACCCCTTGGTCATGTTTGGGTAAATGTAAACCGTTTTTTTTTTACATTGCCGTGCCCTTACGCTACGCCTGCGCCACTTCGTGGATCGCTATTTGCCTTCATTTGCATGGTGCAATACCGCACACAGTGTGTTTAGCATACCTACGCCGGGGGCGGCGCAGGTCCGGCGCACGCCGGTAGTGCACGTGGGATTGGTTCATACCTGAATCGCTCGGTGGCCATATTTGGCTTTATAACGCCAACGCTATGCGGGCGCCTGGCGCAAGGTTCATGAATCCCGGGGATTGTCTTGTACCATTGGGAAAAGGAACATGTGTTTGCAAGTAGTTGGTTTCAAGAGATTTTGTATAACACGAGGTTTTTGGATGATATATGTATTTTATGGAAAGGCAGTGAACAGGATCTTTTAGAGTTTTTGTCTTACATTAATAACTCAACAACCTTTTTGAGATTTACTCATAATATTGACAGGAATGAGTTACATTATTTGGACGTTACTTTATATAAAGACAACATCAATCATTGTTTTCAATCAAAAATATTTAGGAAAACTACTTATTCAAACTCATTTCTGCATTTTCAAAGTAACCATCCCTACAGCCAAAAGAAAGGCATAGTAAAAGGGCAGTTAATATGGGGATCAAGGATGTCTAGTACTTTGGAGGCCTTTTGTGAAGAGATCGAAATTTTAAAAGGCTTTTTTCTTGTAAAGGGTTATCCAAACGATCTTATAAATAAAATGAGTTATGAAGTTAGTATGGGGAGGGACAGATTATACCCCCCCTTGTTAGGAACTGCTTTGAACATGGTTCATTCAAAAACAATAAAAGATAGTTCAAACCTCAGAAATAGTTTTATTTATACATATTCAGTTAATTCAGATGAATTTGAAGAGGTTATTCAAAGGTATTGGCCTGTACTCACTTCACATGATGACACAAAGCCTTATACCACACCTTGCCCCCATTTTATTAGAAAAAGGAACAAGAACCTTAAGGAATTGCTTGAGGCTAAGCAAGAAATTAAATACGATAAGACCAAGAAGAAACTGGGAACTTTTCCTTGTGGGAACTGTAGACAATGTTTCGCCATGTTAAATGGGGGGACTTTATATTTGCCTTCTAGGAAATTTAACTATAGACCCCAGAAATACTATAATTGTGGGGTGAAAGGTGTGGTTTATTTAGGGTTTTGTGAAGAATGTAAAGGGTTTTATGTTGGAAAAACCAAGCGGGTTTTAAGAAGAAGGGTGTACGAACACCTGAATGACATCAGCAATCTTTTATAAACACTTGTTGATATGTGAAAACATGCGGTTAAGGTTTATTGTCCTTGAACAAGTTACCCCTGAAGATAGAGGTGGTAACTGGGAAACTAAACTGGAATACCGGGAATTACTCTGGCAACTTAAGCTTGATGCTAGTAGGTTTCCCGGTATGAATGAGAACATCAATATTAACAGTGTTTTAAGAATGAGGCAAGCTAGATTGTAAAAGTTGAAACAATTTTGTTTAATAATGTTCCGTTTGGTTTTGCAGCAGGGTGAGTTTGATGACATGCCTTTAAAAGTAAGAGCATGACAGATTTAAAAAGAAAAACAGAAGAAATTCTGGGTTTTATTGGGGGTATGTTTACTTGTCTTGGAAACATGGTTAATTAACATTTCAGCTACTGGCTAAAAACAACCTTGAGTTTATGCTGCTAAACACTAGGAATCTAAACATGAAACTGCACTCACTGGAAGCAGTCATTACCCTGGAAGACGCAGACATTTGTGCAGTCATGGAGATCTGGTTCAAGGCTGTAGAGAGCAACCCAGCCATACCAGGATACACCTCCTTCCACACATTCTGATCTTAAACTGAAGGTGTGAAAACTAAAGGAGGCGGTGTATCAATATTCATAGGTTCATTGGATCATAGGTAGGTACTATGCTATTGGTCCTAGGGCCTATATAAGCCTAGCCAAAAAGGTACCCTGGCTTTTGCCACCCAAGAAAATTATTTTCCTGTGCCCCTGTCAAGCAGAGCCACAGAGGTGATCCCCAGGGTGAATTTCCTATTCCCATCCAATCATCAAGATTTTGAAAAGTGCTAATGAGGAACTTTGTTTGATATAGATAGGTAGTTTGTTCCAAAGTATGGGAAGTCTCTGGGACAGGAATCTATCCCTCCAGCATGTTCTGTTTATTATGGTGACAAGGTTTAGGTCCATAGAGCACGTAGCTTGGAGGGATTGGGATTTCTTTAAGTGTAGCATGTGCAACAGCTCTGGGTTTGACATAGCTTTGTATGTTAGGCAAAGATCGCCTCTGAGTAGGTGATATGTGACGGAGTAAAGCTAGAGTTTTTTGAGACAGTCTGCATAGGGCATCTGTTTGAGGCCAGTAATCCTCTTTGTGAGGTATTTCTGAGGCATTTCTAGTTGTTGTAGATGTCTTGTGAGGTACATACCAATAGGGGCATTGTACTCCATAATGGGTCTAATGAGTGGCAATTAGAGGGGAACAATGACCTCTTTTTCCTGGAAGAGAAACTTTTTGTAATGAGGTGTGCCACATAGAAGGATTTCCTGACTACTGTGGTGATGTGATTACCAAAGGAGAGCCTACTGTCCACCTGTGTCCCAAGGTCTCTTATCACACTTTCGGTGTTAACTAGACTACCACCTATGTGGTAACTCATGGGCTTATGGCTCCTAGTTTGCAGTCGTCTGTGAACCTCATTAGCCAACGACCTTCTGTATTAGCCTGTACTTCAGAAAAGTAGATACCAAACAGGAGAGGACCCAGGAATTAACCCTGTGGTACTCCACTTGTCACTGGTCTGAAGTTGGATTTGGAGTCTGCTACTTTCACAGTGTGGGTTCTGTCAATGAGCCAGTTGGCAACCCATCTTGTGACATAGAGATTTATACCTAGTTTAGTGAGTTTATCTATAATTCCAGAGTGGGGGATGGTGTCAAAAGCCTTGCTGAGATCTAGATAGGCTGTGTGAACCACTTTACCCTTATCTATGGCTTTGGTGACTGCTTTAAAGAAGTCTATAAGGTTTAGGAGACAACGATCTGCCTTTTACAAACCTGAACTGGGTGGGATCCATAGTTTGGAGATTAGCAATGTCTTTGTTTATAAGTTCCATGATGATATGTTCCATGGCCTTGCAGACCAGGCTTGTTAGGCTAATGAGGTGGTAGTTCCCGGGATCTGTGGTGGCTCCCCCTTAGTGGAGGGGGATAACTGTTGCTGTGCACCATTCAGTGGGCAGAAAGCCTGAGGTGACGCTATGATTGAACATAGTGCTTAGGTGTAGTGCCAGTTCATTCTGTAGTTCGTGTAGAATGCAGCCTGGGATTTTGTCAGGTCCCATGGATGCTGTGTTCTTGGCTTTGGAGAGTGTGGTTTTTACCTGCGCAGCCGTGATTACAGGAACTTTGCATTCTTCCGGTATAGAGATGGGCCCTTTAGGGGGTGAGAGGGGGGTAAAGTTAGCACTGAACCTATCTGCCAGGATGTTTGCAATATCAGTTGGTTCTGTATATTTAGTGCCATTGTGCTGTAACTCAGAGCAAATCTGAGTGTTGCCATTGAGATTCTTGACATAGCTATAGAATGCTTTGTGGTTGTCTTTAGAATCAGTGGAGATTTTGTTTTTGTACTGAGGCTGACCAGGGAGTTCCTCCAATCATGGGATTTTACTCCTTTTTGCAATAGTTTCTTTCTTCTGTTGCAGAGTTTGTTTATGGCAGGGGCCACCAGACTGGCTTCCTTTCATTAAAGATAAATACACCTCCATATTGGTTAAGCAGTATGATTCCCTGGAGACCCTTCAGGTACATTTAACTGTTGGTAGGACACCTATTCAAGTCATTCCCAGCTACAGGACACCCTCCATGAATCAGGACACCCACTCCACCTGTTTGGATCTACTTGAGTCTATCAAGATACATCTGAACACCATGGTTTTGGGTGACTTTAACTGCCCATCCATTGACTGGGTAAATTACTTGTGCTCAAACTCACTTGCCCAAAGGTTCCTCGACTTCATTAACTCCAGTGCCTTGGATCAGCTGGGGTGCCAACATCCTGGATCTGGTGTTTACCAATATGGCAGACCACTATAGCACCCCCACTTTGAGGTCCTCCCTGGTGTGATCTGACCACAAATCGGTCTCATTTGAAGTAAGTATCACACCTGACACCCCCCAGCAGCAACTAAGCTTATAACCTTTTATGGGATGATATAAATATCTTCACTGCACCTCCTCCCTCAGAGGGAACTGGCAACTATGCCAAGCTCTACACAAATGCTTTATACAAACACCTGTATACCTGCATTGACTTAACTGTACCTGATAGGACCAAAACAAGCTTCTGAAGGAAGAGCAAACCTGGCTGGTGGACAACTGCCATTAAATGGCTCTACAATAAGAGGAAGAAATTGCTAAGAGTAAGAGGGAGTAAGCCCTCCTAAACTGAAAACACTCCCTCCTCAGATTAAACAAGCAAATAAGACTTATTGTGAAGTCCTCCAAAGCAAACTATGTGTCCAAATTAGCTTCCTCAACAAAAGACAACCACAAGGCATTCTGTAGTTACATCTGTAACCTAAAAGGAAAGGCCGACATTTGTGCCAAACTGGTAGTTAATGATACCACATATACTGAGCCTGTGGACATAGCTAACCTGTTGGATGACAGGTTCTGTGAAAACTTCACTCCCCTGTCCCCACCACACGTACCCCATGACATCCCAACCACCTGTCCCCTACCTTGTATCTCTAAAGAGCAGGTCATAAATGCCCTTTCTAAGGCCAAAAATGCATCATCTATGTAACCTGATAACATCCCAGGCCATGTCCTACATGGGCTCCAACATGAATTAGCAGCACCATTGGGTACTGATTTCAATCATAATCTAAGCACCGGCTTCATCCCAGCTGAATGGAAAACAGCCACCATTATTCCCTTGCAAACAGGTGGTGCTTCCACTGACCTCAGGAACTATAGACCTATTAGCTGGACTAGCCTTATCTGCAAGGCCATGGAAAGAATCATCATGGATATTATCAACAAAGATATAGGTAATCACCAAATACTTGACCCTACTCAGTTTAGATTTGTCAAAGGGAGATCATGCTTGTTAAACATGGTAGTCTTCTTTGAGACAGACACCAAGGCCCTGAACGAAGGGAAATATGTGCATGCAATCTACCTGGACTTAATCAAGGTGTTTGACACTATCCCCCACTCAGGCATCATTGACAAACTCACCCAACTAGGCATAAACCCTTATATTGTTAGATGGGTCACTAACTGGCTCACTAATAGAACTCATATAGTCAGAACAGAGGAATCCATCTCCAGCAGCAGACCTGTAACCAGTGGTGTTCCATAGGAATCAGTCCTGGGACCTCTACTGTTTGGAATCTATTTCTCCGGAGTACAAGTAAAAATTAGTTGTATGTGGCTGACAAAGTTTGTTGATGACTGCAAATTGGGAGTGGTCATAGAATCTCCAAATGATTTCAGCATCCTACAAGAGGGTCTTACACAAACTAATGATTCTAATCTACATTAGGCAGAGCTCCTCACTAACACTCTTCAAGAGAAACCTTGACGAGTGGATGGGAAACATAAAGTTTACCCCGGGGATCACTTCAGTGGCTCTGCTGGACAAAGGCACAGGGAACTAATCTAAGGAGGTGGCGAAAGCCAACACATTCTGGATAGGCTTATAAATGCCTTCAGGCAGACAGCCAAGTACCTACCTATGAACCTATGAATGCTGCCAAAGTCATGGCCTTAAACTCAATGCAAAAAAAAATGTATTATCATTCCTTTCAGTAAAAGTGATGTTCCTGCTAATTACTGACCACCATGTCTCCACAGTGGTAATAAGGGCTTTCTATACTGCTCATTTCATAAGAAAGGCCATTGCCTCCAGAAAAAAAGAAGTTATAACCTCTCTGTACTCTTCCCTCCTCAGGCCAATAATTGAGTACAATGCCCCTTTTGGTGTGTACCTTTCCAAGCACTCGTAACAATTGGAGAAACCACAAAGGTTCATCAGAAGGAAAATTCAAGGTCTTCAGCATCTGTCGTATGGGGATCATCTGAAATTTTTGTCGCTTTATTCTGTTTCATACAGACAACTCAGAGATGATCTCTGCCTTGCATACAAGGCAATCTCTGACCCTGCTTTATTGGAAATGCTGCATATCTGTAAGTCAAATGGTACAAGGGTTACTCGCTCTAAAGATCTTAACCTGGTATGTGACATTAATAAAACCTGCTGGAGTGAGAGATTTGTCTCCCAGAGGTTACCACACTTTTGGAACATACTCCCACTTCATGTCAAAAAGAGTACCTCTTTGGCCCTCTTCAAAATCAATCTGGATGGTTGGATGGGTGACTGTAAATTCACCCCGGAGGTGTGGAGGCAATAGATGATCGTGGAAATAAGGGTAAGAACTTAGCTAGGCTTGTAAGGGCCCTAGGGCCATTAGCCTTGTAACTTCTTATGATTCTATGATTCTATAGTGTGTGTGTGTGTGTGTGTGTGTATACATATATATATATATATATATATATATATATATATATATATATATATATATGTGTGTGTGTATTTTATTGAAATATTAACGCACACCCCAAATAAGGGGATCAGCAGTGTATCCTGTTTAACATTGCATGATGCTTTCCATTCATCTAGGCAATCAAGTAATGGTACTGCAAAATGCAACTTAACTGCACATGAGTGCTGCTGCAGATATGTTAATACACAAAACGTTTATACTGTTATCTCCTTTATAGGTATTACCCCTATATGGGTTATAAGCTGGTTATAATGGTATCACATTTCCTTATCCACTGCATCAGGCTTACATACTTCAGTCTTGTTCTGAGACATCACATGGATGACTTCTGTTAAAGTTCAGGGTTTGCTCAAGCTGTTCCTTCTGTACTTTCTGCACAAATCATAATTGCAGAAGCTGGAGGAGGCAACTGTCACTTCATAATGGGGAAAGACTGGTATCTGGCAAGAAAAGTGGGACCACCTGTCATCTCTGACAGGAATCCCCATTCTGGGCAGCAATGCCACCACAGGTACAAGGACCTGCAGAGGATGAGGAGGGACAAGTCTGCAGGTGGGTTTCTGAGGTAAAAGCCTTTTTTTTTTCTTGTATAGTAGGTTAATACGTGTGTGTGTGCACATATTGTTAGAAAAATATGTATTTGGATATGTGTGAAATATTAGTTTAAAAACAAAGTAGTATGTAATGCATTTTATTCTATTAATCATATAACAGAAAGGATTAATTCATGTGTAAATGTAAGTAATTTTGAAACTGCAATGTGGCTTGAAGCAAACTGACCTCCAACCCTGGCAGTTGCTAGCTTAGCAAGTTTTAATGTTTATGCTTTTCACAAGTGATTATCTGCTGGGTCAGGAAATTAAATATGTGAAATAATGAAATCTTCTGCTCTTTCCTGCTGGGATGATTTGGCCTTGTATATGTGTTACTAAGATAGCATGCAGCTGGTGGGAAAGTGTAACAGTGAACAAAGATGTGTATTAGAAGATTGAATCTGCTATTGTATTCGAACTGATATGAAACCTTGAAGAAGTAACTTTACAGAAAGACATTATGTCTGACCAGGTGGATAGCAAGGCCGTATTGTTACCAGAGGAAAACTTTTTTAAAATATACAGCATCCGCAGTTTTTATGAATAGAGGACTGTAAGCTAAAGTGATGTAGATGCCCTGTGACACACCACGTCAGTAAGGTGGGCACAACTTGAAAGTAAAGACTATAAAGACTTTGTACTTCCTGTTTCATGTTTGACAAAATTCTGTACTTGTACGTTTTTTGCCTCCTGGTGTACACTAGTAAACTTTTGAACCTGAACCTCCTGTGTATTGAATTCTTGATTTTATTTAACAGTTTGGTCCTTCTTAGCCGGAAATCCCTCGGACAGCTGCAGATCAAAGTCTACTGGTGGTCGAATACTGCGCAGGAGAAGTTACCGAAACGGTTCTTCTTGAGTGAAAAGACCTCCGACTGAATTGTCGTTTAAAGAGGCTGGCCACTTTCTGATCTGTGGCCGAAGAGCGGATCCTGGACGACTCAATACCGGAGGCTCAGGTAGGAAGATTTTGCCTTTTTTCTGTTTTAGATCAGGGACTAGGTTACAGTAAATATTGTTGTCAAGATTTGTTATGCAGATCAGGGACAAAAGGAAGTACTGTATATTTGGTCATAGATCAGGGTAACAGAATAAGGTAGGCAGTTATTCTAGATAAACTGTGAAAAGGAACTGAAAACTTGATATCACATGATAAGAAGGGTTACGTAACATTTTCTTTTACCATGGGAAATCAGTGCACTAAAACATCGCGAGATCCACCCCTAACCGAAGACGCAAAATACATGCAATCACAACATTCTGATAACGTTAGGTATTATACGAAATGGGTTAACAAATATGGTAAACTAGATAAAACTTCACTAGTTAAACTCCTTAAGCAACTTAAATCTGATGCGGGAGGTCAGGCAAAGAAACAACGCCAATTAGGCATTCCTCAGGCACACAGGTGGATTGAGGAAGCAAATCGTAGAGAACAGAAGATTAAAAATTCAAAAACATTATTCTTAGACAAAGAAGATAATAACTTAGTAATAGCAACAGCTCCTCCTCCTCCCTTGCCCCCTCCTTTACCCTTTTCAGGATATGAAGCGAGTGGACAGGCTGGTCCACCTCCGCGTTATCCTGAAGTAACAGCAAGACCACAACCGTTTGTTAGAGATCCTATTGAAACTAGGTCCCGAGCACGTAAAATACGTAGGGACACAGAATCATATCAAATAGAGAGAAACCTACAGGATGAGAGTGAGGAAGAAATATGCCCACTTATAGAGGTCCCAAATCCTCAGGCAGGACAGGAAGGGCAGGACCCAACACTCTTAGTATATAGACCATGGACACCGGAGGATATCCGGAAAGCTACTGAGGGAATCCCCCATCCAAAAGTTAATTTTACGAAATTTTTAGAAGACCTACAAGGTATGAGGTTGAGTTACCACTTGAATGGGGAAGAAGTAGAGAAAGTAGTAAGACAAATTATAGGTCCAGATTGGCACATGATTTGTGGCACCTGGAATCCTCGTAATGCAGAGCTAAAACCACTCCCTCCCACATAGTGACGCAGAATTAGACAACAGAGAGAAAGGTCTTACAGACCAAATCTCTGAGAAATGGAAACCTAGAGCAGACTGGACTTGCATTAATCAATGCATACAACAGGAAAATGAGACAATAGATGGGTATTATGCTAGATTATTGGAATGTTTTAATAATTATAGCAGCATGACGGTTCCTGAAAACCAAACGAATGATTCCCCGTATGAACAACAATTAAAGAATGTATTTTTGAAAGGTTGCATTGCACCTATCAGTAGTTTCATTACGAAGCATATGATAGACCATCGAACAGGTAGGCTACAAGCCTTACTTGAATATGCTAGACATGCTGAAAGACATTTTAATAGTAAAAAGAAAAAGAAGGCGCAAGTCTTCACTGCTGAAGAAGGAGCTGAAGTATTTGTGTTAGTCAGGTAAAAAGGGCAAGAAAAATGCCCAGGGAAACAAACACTCTGACAAACAATCAGAAGATTTTGAAGAGAGGAAAAAGAGAGGTGAATGCTTTAAGTGCAGGAAAAAGGGACATCCAGCAAGGGATTGTAAACAAAACAAAAAGGTAATTACAGAAGATAAGGGATAGTGAAGACACATTATGTAGAAATCAGAAATCATCCGGAGAAGTTAATAAACAGAAAACAAATATAAATGTGATAGAAGGAATAGAGGAAGTGCAAGTAGATATGGAGGATGAAGAAAGTGAAATTTTAGATTTAGCATTATTGAGCCTGGAGCTCTACTTAGCAGATACGAAACCAGAAGTTACACTTCTGGTGGAGGGAAGGGAAGTCAAATTCCTGTGTGACTCAGGAGCATCACGGACCCTGATACACCCCTCCAAGTTACCGGAACATTCTGAATCACCTGATTATATACTGGTAAAAGCCGCAAATGGACAGCTATACAGGGAACCACTTTCCCATGATATAGCAATAACTGACCCTGTTTCAGGTATGACCCAAAGAAGTAAAATTGTTGTTTCTGCAAAGTGTCCAGTGAACCTGTTAGGCAGGGACCTTATGCAGATATTTGGCATAGCAGTAGTTCCAACTGTACAAGGTATGGAAGTGCAGAGGCAAATGGATACCTTCGTGGTACGATCGGAGGGTGAAACTTTTTACTGGTACAGCCAGGACCTAGCCACGACTGGTCCAGGGGCAGTAACCGAGGAACTGATAAACGTAGCCATCAGTAAAGCCCCCTCCCTCGACACGGATAGACAGCATTTGTTACACTGCACTCTATACTATTGTACTACACCAGGACCTGATAGAGAGTATGAGCAGGAATTGTTCAGAAATCGTGCAACTAGATTGGTTTTACGTACTTTGTATTGGGATACTGAGGGGAACAGTGTAGTTAGCTGTTCATTACCTCAAGAATTCCTTGCATTATATAGATCAAATCGATTGCTACATGTCAGCTTGACAAAGAACAAAAATGTAAAATGGGCAGACTTAGGAGAAAAGGTGACAAGATGGGAGAAACAGACTGATTTAGAACTGTCAGAACAAGGGATACAGAGACAGAAACTGAATTGGTTGACACAGACACATCCAGCTGTACACTTGCGATCTAGCGAGGACAGCTGATTAGCATTTTTATTAGAAGAAGAAGAAAAAGCCTTATGTGAAATTCCAACGACTCTTTGGTCAACAGGCAAGTCAGATGTAGGACTTATTCGAACAGCAGGACCAGTTGTAATTACACCAAAATCAGCATTTAGACCACAGAAAAGACAATACCCTTTGAGAAAAGATGCAGAAATAGAAATCAAGCCTATAATAGCAGCATTACTCAAAGAAGGAGTACTGGTAGAATCTCCTGATTCACCATGTAATACACCCCTATTTCCTGTTAAAAAAGCAAACGGGGAATGGCGGATGGTTCAAGATTTACAAGCTGTAAATAATGCAGTGATATCCAGAGCACCCACGGTGCCAGACCCACATACTTTGTTAAACGATTTAAAACCGCAACAAAAATATTTTTCTGTGGTAGATATCAGTAATGCTTTCTTTTCAATACCTATACATCCTGATAGTCAATACTGGTTTGCATTTACATTTCAGGGTAAAAGGTATACCTATACTCGACTACCACAGGGATATTGTGAGAGCCCAACACTATTTGCACAAGAAATGGCTAGCAACCTGGCAGGGTTTACCCCACCGAGAGGTAGTCAAATTCTACTTTACGTAGATGACATCCTGCTAGCAGCCCCCACCCAGCAACAATGCAGGGAGGATACTGTAGCGTTATTGAAATTTTTGGTGGAACAAGGACACAAAGTAAACAAAAGTAAGTTACAACTTTGGAAAAAGCAAGTTAGATACCTAGGATATGTAATATCCAATGAGGGTAGAATATTAGACGAGGAAAGAAAAACAGCAATTTTGCAAGCACCCAAGCCAGCAACCAAGAAGGAAATGATGTCCTTCTTGGGAACAACTAATTTCTGTCAGAGCTGGATACCAAATTATGCTTTGGAATCTGCTCCGCTAACTGACTTAATATATAAGACACCAATGGCAGCACAAGATATTTTACAATGGACACCTGAAGCAGAAACGGCTTTCTGCAGGTTGAAGCAGTTGATAGCTTCTTCATTAGTTTTAGGACTCCAAATTATCACAAACGGTTCTTTCAGACCGTAGATTGCAAGCAAGGATATATGACATCAGTGCTGATGCAACAACATGGGGATAAGCAACGCCCCATAGCCTACTATTCATCGCAGTTAGACCCAGTAGCGCGATCTTTGCCTCACTGTGTACAAGCAGTAGTTGCAGCTGCAATGGCAGTACAGGCTTTGGCCTCAGTGGTGTTATTCCACCCTCTCACATTGAGAGTGCCTCATGCAGTCGCAATAATTTTACTGCAAGAAAAAGTAGCATATCTCTCTCCTGCTAGACATCTTTCATGTATGACTATACTGCTGAGCCAACCTCATATGACAATTGAACGATGTACATTAAATCCATCAACATTACTTCCAACTCCTGCGGATGGTACACCGCACAGCTGCCTGCAGGAAATTGAACAATTAGCCTTGCCTAGACAAGATCTTACAGATATGCCCTTGGATGATGCTGAGGTGACATATTACGTGGACGGCTCATGCAGAAGGGGTCCTACAGGAAAGAATCTAGTGGGGTATGCAGTAGTTACAGACACTGAAATTCTAGAAGCTCAATCCTTACCACATAACTTATCTGCACAAGCAGCAGAATTGATAGCTTTGACACGAGCATGTACTTTAGCAAAAAACAAATGTGTAAACATATATACTGACAGTCAGTATGCTTTTTCTACAGTACATGTATTTGCGCAACAATGGAAAAATAGAGGAATGATAACATCTAGTGGAAAACCAATTAATCATGCGCAATTCATTTTGAAATTATTAGAATCTATTCAGTTACCTACCAAAGTAACTATTTGTAAATGTGTAGCTCATACAAAACAGCAGGATAAGATTTCAAAAAGAAATGCAAGAGCTGATATAGCTGCAAAGCAAGCAGCCTCAGACGCAGAAACCTTACTTTTGAATGAGGAATTACAACCCTCTGAGATTTTAGATTTAGACATGTTAAAAACAATGAAAACACTTACTACAAAAGCAGAGAAACAAAAATGGGAAAAACAAGGTGCAATTCTTGAAAACGGACTGTACATTTCCAAAGAGAAAAAAACAATATTGCCGTCTAATTTATTTAGATATGCAGCTTTGTTGAGCCATGGGCAGTGCCATGTCTCAACAGGGGGGATGGTACAGTTAGTAAACCGAATATTCCAAACATATGGATTCACTAAAAGAATCACAGGCCTAAAGCAGATGCCCTACGCTGACCGCCTTAAAAAACTCCAGCTATACTCTGTCGCATATCGTCTACTCAGAGGCGATCTCTGCTTAACATACAAGGCCATTTCAAACCCAGAGCTGTTGGACATGCTACACTTAAAGAAATCCCAATCCCTCAGAGCTGCATGCTCCAGGGATCTAAACCTTGTCATCACAATAAACAAAACATGCTGGAGGGATAGGTTCCTGACCCAGAGACTCCCCAGACTCTGGAATAGATTGCCCATACATGTCAAGCAGAGTGCCTCTTTGGACCTCTTCAAGAGGAACCTTGACGATTGGATGGGAGAAAGAAAATTCACCCCAGGGATCACGTCAGTCGCCCTGCTAGACAGGGGTCCAGGAAAGTAAATAATGTGGGAAGAAATAGCCAGGGAATTGTTATGGCTAGGCTTGTATAGGCCCTAGGGCTGATAGCCTAGTACCAACCTATGAACCTATGAACCTATGAAAAAATTTTGTGCAGCTTGTCATACTTGTAACAAGCATCATGCACAAGGGGCATTTAAACCCAAGCAAGGAAGTTTTCCTATTCCACCATATCCGTTCCATACTATTTGTATGGATTTCATAGAATTAAATAAGTGTGAGGGAAAAAAGTTTTGTTTAGTCATTGTAGATATGTTTTCTAAATGGGTAGAAGCTTTTCCAACCAAAAATCCGGATGCAGCAACAGTGGCGAAAGCCCTGATAAAAGAAATAATCCCTAGATTTGGCATTCCGGAAAGGATTTATAGTGACAACGGCACACATTTTGTGAACCAGACAATTCAACAACTTGGGAGATTTTTTGGTATCTCCTTGAAAAACCATTGCGCCTACAACCCACAGTCAGCAGGACTGGTGGAAAGGTACAATGGTACCCTTAAGAGTAAACTTAGGAAGTTAGTTGAAGAGACCCAGAAGAATTGGATATACTGTCTGCCTTTAGCACTGCTGAGTATGAGAACAGTTCCAAATGTGAAGGGTTTGACTCCCTTTGAAATTATTTTTGGGAGAGCATATTATGTGCCGCAGTGGAAAGCTCTCATGCCTGCAGAACAAGAGGCCGACAGTTCATTAGCTAGTTATATGAGGAAACTGTTAACAAATAAATCTGTTTTGAAGTTTAACTCTTTTTCAGATAAGGAACAGACCAGACCGGTGGAAGCAGTTTTGGCCCCCGGGACGTGGGTGTGGCTGAAAGTGACGAAAAGGAAGAACTGGGTGAGTCCAAAGTGGGAAGGGCCATATCAGGTACTGTTGGCAATGCCTACTGCAGTCAGAGTGGATGAGAGGACATCCTGGGTTCATTTGACACACTGCAAACCGGTAAAGAACTTTCAACTTGATAAAAACTTTGTGACTGATATACAACAAGGGCAAGATGGCCAAAAACAAAGCGAATAGAAATTTAGATCAACCCCAGAAATGTTGCATAATCATTTTGCTAAGTATACATTTATTGACTATAATTGTGACAATTTTCCTCTTGTTGTGGTTTTTTTCTTCACTCAACCACACAAGTGAAAGTGGGAAGGCGTGACAAAACATCTATAGACTGGCATCCAAATTTTAACACATACCTAGCCATGAAGCGTGTATATGCAGAGACTATGAACATTTCAAATTGCTGGGTTTGTACAGCTATACCAACAGCATATGGAGGACTGATAATGTCCGCTGTCCCTTTGGGGATAAATGAGACTTGGGAGAATTTACTCTTTGATACAGGAACTGTGAGATCACAGGACAAAATAGCTTTATTTTTACCTGTCACACAAAAAGGAATTGTATGTTTTTACAAAAATGATACTCTCCAGGTGGGCTGGAGCAACTGTAATATAACCATATCTTATCGGTGTTATATTAAGAATAGTAATGGCAATATTCTTTGCAATACTAATTATGACTCGTATTTGAACTCACTGAAAACAACCATGAATGACATTCGCAAGAATCCTGTTTTGTTTAAACAATTGTCAGTTATAGATCAGAAAATGTTTCATGCAGGGTTAATGCGTATTAGTACTAAAGTAGAAAACTGTTATTTCATTTGTGGGAAAAAGGCATATAAATGGTTACCTGAGAATTGGTCCGGCAGTTGTTTTTTGGGTTATCTGGTTCCGGCAATAAGACATACTGCAGAATTACCTTTGGGTAAGATACGAAACGTGAGAGAAGTAGCTCAGAAACCTGGAGGTCCAGTCGACAAACCTGTAAATCCAGTTGGGCAGATCGAAGCTGGCTGGAAAGACCATAATAACGTGAAAGATAAAAGTAAATTGACTCATATGGACTTGAGTGACAGTGTTATATCTTGGGCAGGAATATTCCCAGCATATGGAGCAGTCAAATTGATCTGGGAGCTGAGGAAATCAGAACAAACAAATAGATGCTTAACAAGTACAGAAAATTTCCCGTTAATACCTTTCACACAGTGAAACTAGCTATAAAGCTTTATAAACAGTGTGACAGCAAAAAACTTATTTCTCAGGCCCTGTAAGGCAGACAATTTTAGTTTAACTGTGCAGATTAGTTAATAGCAATAAAATACAGTAAAAAGTATGCAGCAGGCAGTAAAAAGTGCTATATATAAATTGCTAGAAGCAATAACCAGTATAAATAAGCCAAAAAAAAGGATACTTATTGTTATATATGTCAAATCAGAGTTGTAGTCAATGACCCTCCCCCACTCGGTTCAGTGTGTTTTGCCGTTCGAAATAATGATGGTAAACCTATATGTGTGTGTGTGTGTGTGTGTGTGTGTGTGTGTGTGTGTGTGTGTGTGTGTGTGTGTGTGTGTGTGTGCGCGCGCGCGCACTTTTATGCGTGTGTGCACGTGCACATGTGCGTGTGTGTGCACGTGCACGTATGCACATGTGTGTGTGTGTGTCTGTGTGTGTGTGTGTGTGCATGTATGTGCATATCTCTCTCTCTCCCTCTCTCTCTCTCTATATATATATATATATATATATATATAGCTATCTATATAGATATATATATTATAGATATATATATATTTATGTGTGTGTGTGTGCTTATATAACATACTTATCTAACCTATGTCCTTTTTTAACTTAGCCCTTCATTCATTCCTAACTCATGCTCTCCTTTTTCTTTTTTCACCTCTTGAGCTCATCTCTTTTAATTTACAAATTATATTTCTTTATATGTTCTGTTTTAAACTAATCATCTTTCCTCACATTTATAATGTATATTTTTGTCTCTGTCATTATTGTCTGTCCTAAAATTGTATTTGGAGCTTTTCTCCCCTGCCCTTCACTGAAAGAGGGTCTTGTAATAGCCGAGTTGGACTATCCCAGTAAACAAACAAACAAACAAATAAATAAATAATAGATATAGATAGAGATATATAGATATCTGTATATCTATCTATATCTATAGATCTAGATACAGTATAAATATAGATATATAGAGAGAGAGATGCATGCAAGATATTTGGTTGGATGACCAGCTACACTGACACCCAGAATATCGATGTTAAAATGTTGAAACACCAAATGCTGACACATTCTGCATCCCCCATACCCACTGCCAATTATTTATACTAACTCCAAGATCAGGCAGTCCCCAGGGAAAGGTAATTGTCTCCTACCCAGGGACTGTCGATCTTGCATAGCTGTTGACCATCCGTCTTTATTGACCAAATAGTGTCAACCAAACAGATGCTGGACTAGCTGGACATTCTACCAACTTCCTGTAATCCATATAGATATATAGATTTATAGAGATATATAAAATGCATATACATTAGATATAAACATATATAGCTGGTGTATATTTGCACCAGTAACTTTACTGTCTGTGTGTGCATATTTTGTGTGATATGTGCATGTACATACTTCAAACTATCTTGAAGTTTAAATCCCAAAGCAGTACACCTGCAATGGTTTCTACTGTTGTATCTTATGTCAGAGCAGTACCTGCCAAACTTGGATAAACCATTTATTGCATTGGACTACCATTGCAATTAGGTATTATTGAATTACTTACCAAAGGTTTTCTGCCTAGTCACACACAGAATTGAGGTTTTTCAGTAAATTTAATTTAGAAAAGTCATCTATGTACAATTTTGTTACATTTTGGTAATTTCCTGAAGATTCTTGTGCTTACAAATTGCGTAACAACAAATAGCCACCACTGTAAAAGTTATAAGGGGTGTGGGGGATAAGAAGCAAGTGCATGAACTGCATCCCGTACATTTGAGATTCACTTATTGCATACTGCAATGCGGCATGAATTAATTATTTATAAATAATTAATATACCACAAATAACTGTAGCCAGTCACATAAGCACAGATAAACATTGATGTGAATACTTATATTAATGACTGCTGAGTTGAGATTACTATTAAAGGTAGCAGTCCTTGCAGGAATGTGCTCTTCCTTCCTGAAAATAACTACATGTTAACTTTGCCATTAATATCAATGCATGAATAGGTAATGCACCCCACCTATCACCAGACACTGTGGTGTCTCTGAATATTTCAGCTGTGAAATAATCAGTTCAGGCTGCATCAATTTCTTCAATTCATTACTCAAGAAGGAAAATTTAGATTGGTGGGGCATAACTACAGTTCTTATTTCTGCTTAAGCTTGCTACCTATCCTTTTTTTTCCTAGACTATCTGAAATTGTGCTCCTCATTCAGTTTTCCAGGATCAGGGGCGGCTGTTATGAGCTTTCCAATGCAGCATTTTAGTGTCATTTTATTGAATATCCCAGATAAATTTACAGTCATCCAGCTTTATTGACTGCATGTTCTTCAACTTCTTTGTTCAAGAATTCTGGACAATGACAAAACTGATTTTGGGACAAGAAACAAGATTTAAATCTTACTCTAATTCACTTAAAAAATGTAATAAAACAACAACAGGTTTTGCATCAATGTGTATTTTCTGTATAATAAAATGCATGGTGCTCTAACTACTGACATTATTGACTATTAAATCCTCAGTGATTTACCATAAAATAACATTTAAAAAAATTATGTCAGGGTAAAATGAGGCAAAATCAGGAGTGTTCTGCAAAATTGGAGAGAGATCAAAGGTATGACTAACTATTCATTTGTGATTTACTCACAATTTTTCAAGGGGCATGGCAAAAATATCAAGGCAAAATCAGGGACATTATGCAAAAATCGGGGACTGTTAAGAAGTTTGCATCTGGCCAGTTTGGGAGACAATACCATACCTCTCATCTTTTTTGCCAGCTCAAGCAAAGGCTTGAAATAGGGACATTTTTTTTAAATATTACTCCAATTCACTTAATAAGTTTATAAAATAAGAAGTTATGTACTCACCATAATGTTCCATTTTTGTTGTCCATCTCGGCTTCATTCTTTGTTGGTTGGTTTCGGAACTGAGAATCAGTTCCGACTCGACTTTTACTAAAGCTCGAGAGCTTCCACTGGCTCGAGGCTATACCCTATCTCATCATGCTTAGGGAAGATTACCCAGATCTTGTTTGCAATTACTAAACAGAGTAATAGTTGTATGTATATATATATATATATATATATATATATATATATATATATATACACAAAAGTACATACATAAACATGTGCCACCACGGACTAAAGAAGGGAATCAGAGAACATAAGTTCCAATAAAGACCTCTCAATCCTCCAGGAGAAAAGGTTGGGGGAAGGAGGGCGGGAAACAAGAATGAAGGCAAAATGGACAACAAACATGGAATGTTATAGTGAGTACATAACTTCTTAATGTTATGTTGTCCTATCTCGCCGTCATTCTTTGCTGATTGGGACAGCATCCCTAGTACCTTCTTTCTTGGGTGGCTCAAGGGAACAAACTCTTCAGAACAGTGGATCCAAAGGAAGCCCTGTCCTGGGAGGCCAAATCTACTTTATAATGAGTGATAAAGGTATGAGGTTTTACCCATGTCACTGAAGCACAAATTAAATCAATGGGTAGCCTAGCCTGAAAGGTAGACAAGGTTTCAATGGATCTTGTTGAATGAGCTTTTATTTTTCCAGGTGGTTGTCTATTTGGAGAGGTATATGAATAGGTAATAGCATCAGTAAGCCATTTTGACAGTGTGACTTTTGATATTGGGGCGCACTTCTTTTTATCTGAAAAGGATACAAACAGTTGATCAGATTTCCTGAATTCTTTTGTTTTGTGTAGGTGGAAATGTAATTGCCTGTGTACATCCAGTTGGTGTAATTTATATTCTGCCTTGTTGCCAAAGTTTGGGAAGAAAACAGGGAGGTCAATAGATTGATTCAAGTTAGTCTCGGAACAAGGTTTACGCAGGAATGATGGATTAGTTCTAGGTGAAACTGTCTTTATGGAAAACCAAGTAGGGGGGATGTATAGACAATGCTTGGAATTCTGATAGCGGATAGCTGATGTGATGGCCACCAAAAAGACTGTTTTCCATGTTAGGAACTTCAGATAACAAGATAAAGCAGGTTCATATGGTGGAAGGATTATGGATTATGGTGGAAGGATATGGTGGACAATACCAAATTGAGATCCCAAGGAGCTGGTGGTTCTTTTACTGGAGGCCTTAGCAAAAAGATATCTGTCAAAAAGGCCTTGCACAGTCTATGGGACATAATTCTGAATCCCATTTCTCCAATATGGTAGTTTGATATTGCAGCCAATTTAACTCGTATGGTAGCCGCTGCTGCATCTTCATTGAAAAATTTTATTAAAAAGTCTAAAATAGATGTTATGGGGGCCATGAAAGGATCAATGTGATTGTTGAGAGCCCAACAGGAAAACCTTTTCCATTTACTAGCATAAAGCGTTCTAGTTGCCATCTTATGGGATGAGATTAGAATATGTTTCACAGTGGGAAATATAGTTGGAAGTCTGGCTAGGGGTGGAAATGGAGCAGCCAAGCTGTCAGTTTGAGGGTTTGAACCAAGGGATGGAGAGCTCCTGATTGATGAGGCAGGAGGTCTGGAATTGGATCCAGAATCCACAGCTCCTCTTGTAGATGGGTCCATAGAAAAGGGAACCACATTTGATGAGGCCAGTATGGGGACATGAGTATTAACCTGCTTCTCAGTGTGTTGGCTTTCTGAAGGACTTTAGGGATCAAAGGAAATGGAGGGAAAGCATAGAGAAGACCTGGGGGCCAATCGTGTACAAGTGCATCCCTTGGTGACTCCCCCGGCGGAGGGATCAGAGCAAAGTAGCTGCTGCATTTGGCGTTCATGAACGTGGCAAAAAGATCACAGCAAGGCTGGCCCCACTTGCAAAATGTCTGTTCCGCAATTTCCTGTTTCAGGGACCACTCGTGAGGCATTAGAATAGCTCTGCTGAGTTTGTCTGATATCATGTTGGATTTCCCTTGGATCTGTGTTGCTATTAGAAAGCGTTGGGAAGAAACTGCCCACTGCCATACTCTTTGAGCCTCTTGACATAGGGGGTAAGATCTGGTTCCTCCTTGTTTGTTTATATACCACACAATTGACATATTGTCTGGATTACAATCGTTCCTAGTGGAAGGGAGTTGTGGAATGCGTGCAACGGCAACAGCACCAGTCTCATCTCTAGGACATTGATATGCAAGTGGTTCTCATATTCCTGCCAAACTCCTTGGACAGTCTTCCCTAGATAATGCCCCCCCCCCAATCTGGGAAGTGTCCATGGTCAGTGTAGCTATTGACTGTGGGGGAATAAATGGTCTGCCCAGAACCACCTGAGTTGAATGAAGCCACCAGCATAGGTCCCTCTTGCAGGTTTCTGTTATAATAATCTTGTGGGACACAGGTAACTCCTGCATGGACCATTGGGTGAAAGGTAACCACTGGTGAACTCTCATGTGTAAGTGTGCAAGAGGTACCAAGGTTATCGCTGCCGCCATGGTTCCTAAGATCTTTAGAACAACCTTTGCGTGTACTTTCTTCTTTGTGAGGAGGTTTTTTTACTTGTTGGCATAGGGTTTGTATCCTGTCGAGAGGAAGTTTGGCTACCATTTCCCTGGTGTTTATGTCTGCTCCTATGAATGCAATATGTTGTGATGGCAACAAGGCAGACATTTTGAAATTTATCATAATACCTAGTTGACAGCAAAGGCAAATGGTGGTGTCTCTTGCTTTGGTTAGTAGATGCTCAGTGGTGGTGGTCAGCAGCCAGTCATTAAAGTACCAAAACTCCCAGAATCCTAGGTGCCTCAAGTAAGCCATGCATTTGGTGAACACTCTGGGGGGCTGTAGTGAGGCCAAAGGGCAGAGGTCATAATTGGTAATGACTGGCTCCTAGCCGAAAGCATAAGTGACTCCTGGATCACCTGTCCATCTTTATATGGTAGTACGCATCCTGGAGATCTGTCAAGCACATCCAATTGTCTTTCCCCAGAAATGGGCATATCGAATGCAGTGTCACCATCTGGAACTTTGATATTTTTACAGACTTGCTTAATCTGCTGAGATCCAAAATGGGCCTCCAGTCCCCTGTCTTTTTTGGAACTAAAAAGAACCTTGAGTAAGTTCCAGATCCAATTTGGTCTATGGGGACGTTTTGGATGACTCTTTTTTCTAGCAACCTTTGAACTTCTAGGGTTGCCTGGTCCCTCTGACTGGGTGGAACATCTGGGACTGACCTTTTTTCTAAAGGGGAAGAGGAAAAGGGTATACAGTAGCCTCTGGATATGATCGCTTGTACCCATTTGTTGTTTGTTATATTTTGCCCGGTGTTTGGGTACAGTGACAGGTGATCCCTGACTACCTCCAGAGAGAGAGCTGAAAGGGCCTACCAAGGAATGTATCCCTGTTGCCCTGATTTTGAGGACCCCTTCTGCTGCAAGGTTGGCATTTACCATTGTTTCCCCCTCTGCCCCTGGGGAAAGAATCACCATGTGTGTCCGGAAAAGGTCTTTGGGACTTACAGAACCACATTTTCCCCCCTTCTGGCCTTTGGGGTAAGGCCTGGTAGGGAGGGAAAATGGACTCCCATGGCAGAAAGAATTTTTCCCTCTTGCTCACACCTAGTTAGAATCTCTTTTACTTTTAGCCTGAACAAGGATGAGCCATCGACTGGGGCGTTGATAAAGAAAGACTTGAAGGGCTCTGCAAATTTGCATAAGCACATCCAGGAATGCCTCCTTAGGGAGTTTCCTGTACCCGCTGCCCTACTTGCTCCATCGGCTGCATAAGAGATAAGCTGCATGGGGGAGTTTACCACACAATTTAAGGTAGAAAGCTGAGAGGTCACCTTGTCTGAAACCCCAGCAGCTGTAGAACCTTGGAGGGTATCACTTAACTCCTTCAGGAGATCCCTCTGAAGCCTAGTAAAATAAGTCCAATAGTTCAGCGACCCAAGGGTAAAGGCTGCTGATGAAAAAATACACTTTCTGTACCTGTCCATCATACTAGATTCTTTATTCAGTGGATGGACAGATGAGGAAGTCTCAGACAATTCTTTTTTGGTGGCTGTTGCCACCACCATAGCATTTACCGGCACACCTTTTGTGAGGAATTCCTTATCAGAGGGCACTGTAATAAATTTATTTGGCCTCCTCAGAATGGGTTCCATGGATTCTAGAGTGCCCCACGCCTTCTAACTGACTAAGTTTGGGAGCTGACCAAAAGGTGGAGTTATTACCCAAGAGGTGGAAGGGTGAGACCCAAAAGCCTCTAAGTACATGGACTCATCCTCAGAAAGGTTAATGACCTTCCAGCCACCTCTCTATTTAAGGATTTCTATGATGTCCACAAAGGAGACATCCTCAGAGGGGGATCATGGGGACCCTAATGAATCATCTAGGTCTGTGTCCAAAGTGACAGACCCCTCAGGGGAGTCTAGATGCTTCCTCTTACATGTCCTCTTCTGGGGGACCTCTCTAGTAGGGTTTCAGAAGAGACAGTTTCGCCCAATGGGGCATCCTGGGACTCTGGGTCTCCACGCCTGGGGGGTGAGAGATGGCAAAGAGGCAGACTCAGACACTTTTGGGGGAAGATTGTTTGGATCCAAGAGTGGAGCCATCTGGGGTGACAGCGCTCTCCTCATGAACTTGAAAGTACCATGACCCCACTCCGAGGCAATTCTCAGCTCCAAAGACCCAGGAGACTGCCCCCAAGACAAGGAGGTGAGCTCCAAGGCCAATGTAGGAGCCAAGCACACCTGCGCCGAAGCTCCAAGAGGTAGATTCGGATCAGACAACTGTCCAACCTGACTCTCCTTCCCAGACCCGATGGGGGAGTGTAGGCCACTAGACCCCTTAATAGATGATGGCATGGAAAAGGTTGGAGCAGAAGTTGGGGCTGAAGATCCTGGAGCAGGTCTCAGTCCCAACAGTTCCACTACAATCAAATCCAAGTACTCCAGCTCCGAAGCCGCAACACGGGTCAGAGGAAGAATCAACGAAGGGGAAGTGATTGTTGTCAGACCTGAGTCCTTCTGGGCTGGCTCGACAGAATCTTGGCCAGTGCTGGCATCTGTAACAGCCAATTGACCACCCACTCCACATCGTCATCAGAGAGACTCCTGGAGGACTGTGAGGATGGGGTCGAGGATCTGATTGTTTGCAGGACAGGTGAATGCAGTACTGAAGAGATTGGTTCCAGAACTGGGGACCGACTCCGAATATGATACTCAGTCGGCTCTAAAATGACCAGTGCGGCCAAAGAGGTAGCTTTTTCGGGCCCAAAAGCCTTCAGCTCCATGGATGAATCTTTTGCCTGCTTCTTCGATGGTTCTGATTCTGGAGCCATGGAAGAAGATCTCTTAGAAGACTTGTCTGATCTAGGGGATTGAGACTGGTGAGAGGATTTTGAGGAACTCTGTTTCCCTTCTAGTGCCTGAGAAAAAGGAACTTTCAATAATCCCCTGACAATTAACTTATTTTTTTCTCTCCAGTAATACTCTGGAGCTGAATGCATGACAAAAAGAGCATGACTCTTGCAGATGGACAGCACCTAAACATTACACACAACTGGTGTGTCCATCTGTCAAGGACATTTTCTGGTTGCATCGATCACATTTTTTGAAGTCGGAAGGCTTTGCTTCTTTAGCATCTTTAGGCATGACTAGCAATTGTATAAGTCAAACTACTAAGAACTCTACTAAACAATAAGAAAAACAACTATTTTTTTTTTGGTATATCAACAACAACTACAAGAAAGGCAAGGGGAGGCCAGAGGGGAAGTCTCTAACTTAAATGACAAACTCCTCTTGTCAGAGAAATTTCTAACTTAAATGCCAACTCCTCACTGGAAAAAAAAGGGAAGGTAGGGAAGCCCTCTAAGTTAAACAGGCTGAAAGGGAGCCCTCTAACTCAAATGGACTACCTAACGGTATAGACAAAAGGTAAAAAGACTTTTATTAACAAAAACTCTCTAACTCAATCAAGTTTTGGATTGTGATGGGGAAGATAAATGGCCTAGCAAAAGATGACGGCGAGTAACAAATAGCACAAAAACAATTGCAACGGATAGAGAAGGGTTGTCTACCACACTAAAACAAATAATCCAATAAACACACTAAATATTTAGAGCAAAAAGCAGTATAAAAGAATAAGGATTCCATTTAGCCCAGAGTCTAGTAGGAAGCACTCTAAGCGGTAAATGAGATATGGGTAATCTTCTCTAAGTATTATGGGATAGGGAAGCACTCGAACTTTAGTACGGGCTGAGTCTGAACCAATTCTCAGTTCCGAACCGAACCAGCAAAGAATGAAGGCGAGATAGGACAACATAACATCAATAGGTTTGGAATAAACACGCATTGTCTGAGCAGAAGTATGAAACTCTAAATGAATGATAACTGACTGATCGCACTCATAAGTAATTTACCAGAACATTAATAATTTCACAGAAGATAGGGCAAAATAAAAGGCAAAATCAGGGACAGTTAGGATGCTACTATTTTGTAGCAGTGGTTCATACAGCTATCATGCTTTCACTGCAGCAATTGTAGAGTTTTTGTCCTTGCCTGGAAGATGCTGCTAGCTGCATGTAGCAACATTTACTTTAATTACCCAGCAAAGGAGTAAATAAATAGTAAAGCCAAGAGCAGCAGCTCAAGATGCAACATTGAGCAGCTAATTTGGTCAGTTTTTTCTTTATGTAACTGGGCAGGACAGAGAGGATTAAGAAGGCTGTAACAACTCCTGCTGTTGTTTGATTACTGTGAAGCTATCATTGATCTAATGTGGCAGGTCATACAATGCATTGTGTTTTCTGAAATCAGTGTAGAACTTATCACTGCAACAGCTCATGCTTGTACACGTGTGTGTGTGTGTGTGTGTGTGTGTGTGTGTGTGTGTGTGTGTGTGTGTGTGTGTGTGTGTGTGTGTGTGTGTGTGTGTGTGTGTGTGTGTGTGTGTGTGTGTGTGTGTGTGTGTGTGTGTGTGTGTGTGTGTGTGTGTGTGTGTGTGTGTGTGTGTGTGTGTGTGTGTGTGTGTGTGTGTGTGTGTGTAGATGGGGTGTTGAAGCATATACAAGGGCAACAAGTTAGCCATAATTTTTTTAGTTTTCCAACACAGTCAGACATCAGCACTGGACACAACAAGTGGTTATCTTTGATGTTCTGGGTAGTATCTGTAGGAAAGGAACACATTATTGGTACCAATGACAAGTAAATCTTCAAACGCCAAACATTCAAAATACTGACCATCAAAACAACAATATTTTTGATTGAATCTAAAATTATTTAAACAACAAAAATTAAAAATCTGTTTTTTTTTTTTGCACCCCTCCCACTAATGATATTTACCATCTCTAAGATGGCAAATTCCCATACCCCCCTACACTACAATCACATACAAAACACTGATTGCAAATACTCCATTTAAAACAACAATCGCTCATATGAGTGTTCGCTGTTATTTACAGCCTGAAAAATGTTCACTTGTATGAGTGATGTTTCAAAATGCATCCATAATTACACAGTGGGGTAGTGTTGCCATCTCATAACCCTTGTCTGTGTGGTTGAGTTACTGCCAATGGCTTCTTCTGTGTGGAGTCTGCACATCCTCCCTGTCACTGTGTGGGTTTTATTCAGGTGCTCTGGCTTCCTTCAACATCCCAAAGACATGCCATAGGTGAACTGATATTCTTCCAGTATGTTTGTGTGCATGTGTGTGTCTGTGTGTTTGGTGAAGGCACTGGCATATACGTCAAAAAGCAATAGGTGGGCAGATACACAAATCTCCTGGGTAGTACAAAAAAAAAACATAAAATTAATCACAGAATATTTAGACCTCAGAGCTCCTGGGGTCACCAGTCCTAGCTATATATGTGGCTTTGTAGGAGCCTGTGTTGTGGACACAGAAGTTTGCTATAGTTTGTGTGGGGGCTAGGGATACTAAGGGTATTTTTTATTTAATTTTCCTCATGGCTGAACTTCAGAAGGGTGCATAGAAGGTCACTAGCATGTGTGCAGGCTGTGGACAATGTGGTCATTATTTATTTAACTTTTCTCAAAAGTGACATCTCAGAGGTATGCAGAGAAGGTCACTATACATTGTTTAGGGCTAGAGTACTGTCTAGGAGTAACAAGTTGGAATGCATTACTGTGATCATGATTGTTTTCACCTTTTTACACTTGAAATTAGATATATATACAAGTGGTTCTTTTCTTGAGGTGGGGGAAAGAGGCATGCTGCTTGTACATTTGCCAGTGATGAATTTAACTATGTAATTGTCCTCTAAAATGTATAATTATGATCATTTGTCTGTTCATTTTCATCCTTGTATAACACCACAGGGGTAAACACGAGGAAGCTACCTTTTTTTGTTCTTTTGGGAGGACAAAAGAACAAGGCTTTCATCCCAGATATGATTTATGTTGCCTAAAAAGCATTTTCCTTCTCAGTTTATTGATTAACTACTGTTTTGTTTGCTTTGAACTTTAAGATTGGATACAACTTATTTTTTTCACTGAAAGAAAATAACTAGTCGGCTTCTTTCCTTCATCATGATTTTCTGTTCAGCCCATTATTGGACTATCTGCTATAGAAAAAGTTCTAAAATGTAGAACATTTGGAACACCATAGCTTCTGCAACCCAAGCAGCACTCCCAGTCCCCATTTTATTTAATTATTACCTACATAATTATTGCAGTACAGTTGATCAGTTAGGATGCATTGAAAGAATATAAGAAAAGCTGACAAGAAAAACTGTGTAAGGAAACAACACAAAAGTATATTGTCTGGGGAGGCAAGAATATCAGTGTGTGCTAGGGGAACTGTAGGGTGGCGCATGGTATGGAACCTTTGCCTGCAGCTTCATATCATTTAAGGCCATCCCTGCAATCATATACTATATAGGAGACTGAAAAACTGGAGCTTGTGAGAGTGGCTAGCTAAAAGGGGTATGAATACCCCTGTGGCAACGGATGTATTTTGGTAACACATTGGGTGTGGCTTACATGCCAGGAATGGCAGGATACAAAGTTTGCAAACCTCACCCTGCTGCACCTTTTCAGTAATTCAAGAAGGCCCAACTCTGCAAACACAATGTTCTGCTTCTCTACTTTAGCTCTGCTTGAGTTGTAAACAAAAATGTTACTAGATAAGTAAGAAACAAATGCATTCATACACATATGATGGAGGAAACAATTTGGATTTCATTCGATCCCTGACAGATGACTGAGTTTTCAGTAGCTCAAAATTCATATGATAGGGATCATATGCTCGAGTTTTTGAAAAACGTGAAGGTTCATAGGTTCATAGGTTGGTACTAGGCTATCAGCCCTAGGGCCTATACAAGACTAGCCATAACAATTCCCTGGCTATTTCTTCCCACATTATTTACTTTCCTGGACCCCTGTCTAGCAGGGCGACTGACGTGATCCCTGGGGTGAATTTCCTTTCTCCCATACAGTTTTGAATGGAGATTGCTGTACATTACAGATCAGGAAATATACCGTTTTCCTCACTGCAGTGTAATCTCAGAGTTAGTATATATAATTTGCAGGGGGTGTGGGGGGTACAGCCCCTCACATGGGGGTGCAGGGGGGACTTGCCTCCCTGCAAAAACTTAAAAAAGGTAGATAAAGTGAAGGGTTTTGATGCTGGAGTTTTCAGAAACTCCATCATATGGTCCCAATCATATGAATTTTGAGTTTCTGAAAACTTGATCATCTGACAGGGATCATATATAACTATATAACTATATATATATATATATATATATATATATATATATATTGATATGTGTGTGTGTGTGTGTGTGTGTATATATATATATTTTTTTTCGTTTTTCACAACCAAGGAGGAGCAAGGGTATAACCAAAATCAGTTAAAGAGGAGGCTGCCACTACTGATGAAGATTACTTTGGAGTAGAAAGCATGTGAACAATATTATAGAAACATGAATGAATACCTGAAGTAACTGTTCAACAGTGTAAACTAATGAATAACATTAAAAAATAATAACAGAAATGACTGCTAACATAGTGCCTTGAATTAGTAGATTGAAAAGAGATTGATGGATAGTTCAGCGGTAGCATTGTCATTTCACAGCAAGAGGTTCCCCAGTTCGATTCTCAGCTGAGGTGCCTTCTGTGAGGAGTTTGAATGTCCTCCCTACATTTGTTTGGGTTTCCTCCAGGTGCTTTGGTTTCCTCCCATGTTACAAAGATGCACGTCTGGAGCATTTCACCACAGGCCTGTGCCAAAAATTGGCTTCATGCCAAGTCAGACCTTCCCATTAAACGAATGTTAAATTAATATATAGATAGATATCAATGAATCATTCATATGTATTGATATTAGTAATCTATAGAGATGTACAAGAGCAATTCATAATCGTAATTTAAGAACCATTAACATCAGGTAGCAGCAAAATGTTCTCTGTGAATGAAGGAAGTACTAAAAGGGCACTTAGCAGCAGTTTCAAAGTTAATTAAATAAGCAAATGTTTTTTCAGCTCATTAAATAAAATGATATATTTTCATAGCATTTCTGAGTCATTCTTTGTTTCCATATTTCTTTCTCTCTCTCTTACATGTTTCCCCCTCCCTTTTATGTTTCTTTTGCCCTTTAGCCAAGGGTCCAAAGATCTGAGGACAACTAAGCTATCTGCCTTCTAGGTGAGGGACTGCTCACCACTTTCTCTGCCCACCCAAGGATGCCTTCACAGGTTCAGGGTGTTGAGTTAGTCATCGTAGGCACCCCAATGCACTACAGCTTGGAAATCCACCAATACCATGAACTTTGGTTCATGGTAAAGGCAGTGGCCGAGTGACAGATGGAAAGGTGCTTGCAACCCATTGAAAGCCTTTCTATTCTTCTCTCTCCCTCATTTCCAGCTTTCTTATCTTCCCTTGTACAACCTTATATAAGACCAGTCAGGGTATTCAAATAAGGACACCCTCATATTCAATATATAAAATCATATAATTGAGTTTAATACACATCATAGCACAGCACTGGTTGTATTAAAAGATCTCAGCAAAACTTTTGTGGGCTCGCTCACAGTGTCACATAATGAAAGTAGCCAAAATAAATGGAGACCTTACTTATATACATCTTCCACTGCACACAGCTACACCAGTTATCAACTGTGTTACTTTTTTTTAATTTTCTTTGACTGTTTTATGCCAAGCGCATCTACCCCTTAAATGCCCTTATCACACTGCTAGCCATAATTATGCAATTGCTACAATACATGCGAGCTACAAATAGCATGCACGCAGAAAGCTATCATTTTTATTTTAATATTAAATTATTAAACAGAACACATTTGTCATTAAGGAAAAACGTTGCATATAATCTTTAACATTGTCTGTGTTTTACATGTAGATCTTATTGCTTAAGGGGGAAGTATGTCATGTACAGAGTATTGTTTTAAGAGCCAATACCCATGATACTAAGTTGCACGTTGAGTGTCACGTTGTTCTTCCTATTTCAGCAGTTGCTACAGGGTTAGTAAATGGAATGTTCACATCCAGCACTGAAACCTTTCATGGCTGCATTTTATTATCCTGTATTAATCTGTGGATAATCTGAGTTAACCTGAATGATGAAGGCAGAAGTCACTATATATGCTTGATTGTCACCATTATACAACTGAATATAATGAATTTTTTGGTGACTTAAAGAAGTTAAAATAAAAAGCATCAATATATTTTGTTATTCTGTCTAGAATGTGCCTAAAGAATCCATGGCTACCAACGCCTGTCCTATGCGGACAGTCTCAAATCTCTATCACTCTACTCAGTATTGTACAGATTGCTCAGAGGTGATCCATGTCTCACCTACAAGGCAATATCGGACTCTGCTCTACTAGGGATGCTCCATATCTGTAAGTCTAACTCCTCGCACATTACCCACTTGAAAGGCCTAAATCTAATATGCGACATCCACAAAACCTGCTGGTGAGACAGGTTTCTCTCCCAGAGGCTGCCCTTTGTCTGGAATAGACTTCCCATACATGTCAAACAGAGTACCTCGCTGATCCTCTTTAAGCACAACCTTCGTGAGTGGATGGGAAACAATAAATTTGTCCCAGGGGGTTCCACCTGTGTCCCTCATTGACAGGGGTGACAGGTGATGACTGATGTTTCTTTTTTGGGGAGAAACTCTTGGCTAGGCTTGTAAGGGCCCCAGGGCATTAGCCTAGTAACCTGCTATAATCCTATGATCCTAAAAACTGCCAATGATCATTTATATAGAAGTGTTTTTAATGCAAGTACAATGTATAGCAGTAAACATCTAATTATTTTATTGTTTTATTGTTTTACCATAGTTTCTGGTTAACAAATGTAATAAATCAATGAAAAACATATTTAGAGATCTTTGCATTATCTCCTGATGCTGTGTTGTGTTGTTATGGATCAAGATATAGTTGCCCTACTTTTTCAGACCAGTAGTTCATCAAAATGTTTAGCATTATCACTTTCAATTGTGCCTGGTGTTTATACTCTGATAAGTCAGTATGTGTGTGCAGCATGTGGTAGTTAGAAAACTTTATACCAGGCAAGAGTTTTATCAATATTTGTAATTATGAAAGCAGTTGTATAAACATATTTAAATATAGATTAGTTGAGCACAGCAGTGAACACTTTGGGTGCTGCATCTCAAGTTGGGAAAAATGATTTCATTGACTTGAGGGAAAAAGGGAGTATAAGGTTTTGTTATCACAGTTACTGCCATTAAATTGATCTTAAAACCTGACTAGAGACATTAAGTCCAATTATGACTAATGCACCTTGCCTTATAGGGTGCCTGTGTCTGCCAACAGAAAGTACTAATTGTTCTTCCTTTAAAGAAGTGGCTATCTGGGAAAGTACTAACAAAAGGAATCACTGATAGATTTGGGTAACAGAGCAGTAAATGAGAGCTGGGTAATTACAGTAGTGGTTGCAGTGTGAGCTCATCTTTGTCATTAACTTCTTATATTTGGGGATAAAAGCTGATCTATTAAAGTATAAAGACATACAAAAGTATGTTCTCTTGATGGAAGTAGTAAATTGGATTATCAAGAGACATTGAGATCCTTTCATCTAGTTTCCAGAACGAAGGACTACTTAGGAAAGAGACAGTATCTTTCTTTAACAGCATTAATGTAGCCTGAAAGCAGTCCGTTTGCTTGTTAGAACAGGTAGAAGCTACTGGACACTAAAAGTTCAAAAAGGGCACTTGAAATCTGATGTTTATTTATGACACTGATTTATATAAAAAAAAACAACAAACTTAGGAGATAAGATGGAAGACAACATTAGCAAGTTTAGATTTTATTAACTTTTTATGCACACATATATCAATCATTACATTAATGGCCTACATTTTTAAGATAGTGACATCTCATGAAATTAAGCTTAGCTCAGTCTTTCAAAAAGATATGAAAAAAGTGAGAGGCAGGGAAGAACTGCAAAGGATTTCCTACAGTAAGCTAAATAAACTACACAAGCATTAATGTGTGTGTGTGTGTGTGTGTGTGTGTGTGTGTGTGTGTGTGTGTGTGTGTGTGTGTGTGTGTGTGTGTGTGTGTGTGTGTGTGTGTGTGTGTGTGTGTATATATATATATATATATATATATATATATATATATATATATATATATATATATGGTTACAGACTCAAAGAGCAACAATCTTGCAGACTTGTTTTTCGGCCTTCTGGCTGCTTTCCCTGCGAGATTGTGGTTTCAGTGTACTCTAAGAATTTGCCCTTTTGCACTTCCTTTTGGGCATTCTCACAGTTTATATCTTGTACTCTTCCCTCATTAGGCCAACAATAAGAGTACAATGCTCCCTATGGTATGTTCCTTTTCAAACACCTGCAGCAATTGGACAGACCACAAAGGTTTCTTATGAAGAAAATTCAGGGTCTTCAAGATCTGTCTTACATGGAAAGACTGAAGTCACTTTACTCTGTGACATACAGACTGCTCAGAAGCGACCTGTGCCTTGCATATAGAGCAATCTCTGACCCAGCTTTGATGGAAATGCTGCACATTCGTAAGTCAAATGCCACATGGGTCACTCGCTCAAAGGACCTGAGCCTGGTATGTGACATCAACAGAACTTGCTGGACAGATTTGTCTCACAGAGGCTGCCCCACCTTTGGAACAATCTTCCTATTAATGTTAAACAAAGCCCCTTGTTGACACTATTTAAGCACAATTTGGTCAACTGGATGGGTAACCGAAAATTCACTCCAGGGGTTCCACCTATGTCCCTCTAGGACAGGGGCAATAGGTGCTGATTTTAGTGTCTGCTTGAACCAGACACCCTTGGGAACACGGGTTGAACTTGGCTAGGCTTGTAAGGGCCCTGGGGCTGTTAGCCTAGTAACCTCCTATGATCCTATTAAGTCTACTCTCCTTTGCTTGCTGACTTATCATCCCTAGATTTGGACCCTTTAGTCTGTAGGGAGTGGGTGGTGTTACCCCGAGACTGGTTGATGTCCAGCAGGTACTGAGTATGTGTTCCAAATGTGTGCCAAGAGACTCCTCTTGCAGATGTGGGTTTGTGTATGTATGTATGTATGTATGTATGTATGTATGTATGTATGTATACGAGACAGGTGTTGTGAGGCATCAGGTGAGAGTGATACAGATCATAAATGTCCGCAGCCATGGTTGCATCCCCGTGAGGAGTGGCACTGGATCAAGCCAACAGTGGCAGAGTTGATGGTGACCTCCAAGACTGTGACCATTTGTTCATGGCCTGTGTGACCCATCATGTAATACCCAACCCCATGGCCATCTATTTTGTGCTTCTCCATGACCTGCCTAATCTGTGGGGACTACACACAATAAAGAAAGAGAAGCACTGACCATGGAAACAGAATCAGTCATGGTACACAGAAGCAGTGAAGGCAGTCACATGTCTGTCCAGCACACCAATGATTTAGATCATGTACTGAAATCCTTCATGTGCCTCATCACACAGCCAAATAATACAACTATCATCTCTGTCATGGGCATACCTGTCTGGGTCTGGATGATTATTGTTGAATAGTGCCTATTATTGCACCAATCTCATGCAATGACCAGGAGACATGGCTGTGACAGCCACACGCTCATTCACCCTGACATACGACCTGCTCTATGTGGATGTACCGTGACCTTCAGCAAGTGAACTGGTGGGGTACAACCAAGCCACTTCAGCAGGTGTGCCACATGACTTGCCCTTCGATGGAGTCAAGAGGTGTGGGGGTGAGTTCAACAGGTAGCAGAGCTGCATCACTGGACATGGGTAGTAGTGTGCTTTCTACAGTCACCGTTGCGGAGAGTGCACTGTGTTCTCTGACTGCATTATCATAAGGCTGCCCATTACTATCAGTGTCTAATATAATGCCAACATCAAGAGTGCCCTATTCCACAACAGAGGATCCTTTGACTTCAGCAGCTATAAAAGGAGAGAGAGGGAAACACCAGTGTGTGACATTATAAATATGTGCTTGTCCAACCATCCAGTGCTGTACCTGCAATGAAAATAAATTACACAATCCTTGTGTAGTGTGCTATTGTATCAGCATCCCATATGAGCTGTAAAGCAGATATAGTGTTATTGAGCATACATGAGCTTATGGTGCACGTATGCCTATATACCATGCTAATGATATAAGGTACTACCATGCTGGTGAGTCACCATCAGAGATGTCAGAACATACAGCCATCTCAGCTCCGACATCCAGGCCTCCATCAAATTATCAATGGCCATTCTGTCTCCCTTTGAAAAGAGAGGAGAACGTCTTCTGTGGCAGTCAGAGTGATCTGTGAAAGCAGACCTCACCCATGACCATCCTCTCCCGCACAAAGGTGTGGGGCTTCTAGCAGATATCTATTATCAAGTATGTGACCCATTGCCAAACCTGATGGACTGCCCTGCTGTGGCCACTGAAAGCACTAACAACTGTCACCAACTTGTGCAACATACAGCCATGGAAGGCATAGTCTCTTATCTATCAGCAGTATCCACCATCCATGCTCCCAGAGGATCTACAGTAGCACATCATCTTCTGCCTAGAAGAACTTTCTTAAGCACTTCCTTTCTTTGGGCACCATGTCTCATCCTGTAAATGTGGACACAGAGATATGGTCAGTGAACAGATATATTAACATAAGCAGCAACTGCGATTATATGCACACACCCAAGTACTTCATGCAACCATCAGTGGATGCAACACTACCATAACAAAGTATCACAGGACAGATCCCCATAACAATCAAGTAGATCCGCATTGGAGTGGACTGTAAAGTGGCATGTACCCCGAAAACAGCCTATGCATGCCTTTGTTTAGTAAAGCAAGGTTTTCATAAACTCTAAATATTTATACCATCCTAGTAGCAGTTAATGTTTTCCATCTCCCAGCTAACCATATCACCACACTTGTATACAGCCCATGTCCTCTGCCCAATCAGAACTTTGTGTATTCTGTAAAGCACTATGGTATTAAATTGCATTGTCCACCCCCACTTCCATCTACAAGTAGATAAGGAGCAAATTCCCTCCAATAGCAGCACAGTAGTAGCAATGTTAAATACAAACTCTCCCCATATCAATATCCCATGCAGAGTTAACACAGCAGTTATAGCTTAGTCCTTTCTCTGGAGAGAATTCTACTTTACTCACTACTCTCCCTTTGCTCAACAGTAAATGTCCATAGTTTGAAGAGAACTGCAATGGCAGTGTCTTTTTGTATCATACAGCAGCAACGTTAATAGGTTCATAGGTTCATACTAGGCTATCTGCCCTAGGGCATTTATAAGCCTAGCCAGAGTGTGTTTGGCTTTCGCCACCCATTTTAAATTAATTTTGCTATGCCCTTTTTCGAGGTTAGTATACTGTGCCTCTGTCTAACAATGACACAGAAGTGATACCCGGGGTAAACCTACGATCTCCCATCCACTCATCAAGATTCCTCTTGAAGAGAGTCAATCAGGGACTCTGCCTAACCTGGACTGGGATTTTATTCCAGAGTGAAGGAAGCCTCTGGGTTATGAATCTGTCCCTCCAGCATGTCCTATTTATTTCAATGCTGAGGTTCAAGTCTCTCAAGCGCGTAGCTCGATGGGATTTGGATTTTCTGAGGTGCATCATGTCCATTAATTCCGGGTTGGACATGGCTTTATACGTCAGGCACAGATCGCCTCTGAGCAGGCGGTATGCCACTGAGTAGAGCTGGAGTTTCTTTAACCGGGCAGTATATGGCATCTGTTTGAGCCCTTTGATCCTCTTGGTGAGGTACTTTTGGGGTCTTTCCAGTTGCTGCAGGTGTCTGGTAAGGTACATCCCAAAAGGGGCATTGTACTCAATTATGGGCCTGATGAGGGATGAGTAAAGAGGCACGATGACCTCCCCTGATCTAGATGTGAATCCCTTCATGATTAGGTGGGCTATATAAAATGCTTTTCTAACCACTTTGGCCACGTGGTTATCAAATGAGAGATTGCTATCAACTTGGGTCCCCAGGTCCCTAATTACTTCTTCTGTACTTAATGGATTACCACCTATGTGGTAATTTGTGGGCACTTTGTTTTTGCCAAAGGGGATGACTATACACTTTTGGCGTTTAGCTTGAGGCCATGGCTCTGGCACCAGTTGTCTGTTTCTATGAGGCCCTTTTGGAGGATGCTTGTGTCAGCTGGAGAGTCGATTATGGTGCCCAGTTTGCAGTCATCTGCGAACTTGGTCAGCCACAGTCCTTCCGTGTTGGCCTGTACCTCCGAGAAATATATACCGAACAAGAGAGGTCCCAGGACTGAGCCTTGTGGGACGCCACTTGTAACTGGTTTGGAGTCTGACATGGCTCCAGCCATTCTAACCATGTGGGTTCTGTCCTTGAGCCAGTTTGCAACCCATCTAGTGACATAGGGGTTTATATTTAAGCTGGTGAGCTTATCTATAATGCCCGAGTGGGGTATTGTATCGAAGACTTTTGCGAGGTCCAGGTAGGCTGTGTGGACCACCTTCCCCTCGTCAATGGCCTTGGTGACTGTTTCAAAGAAATTGACCAGGTTTAAGAGGCAGGATCTGCCCTTAACAAAGCCGAACTGGGTAGGATCCAGTGTCTGTAGGTCCCCAATATCTTTATCTATGAGGTCCATGATGATCCTTTCCATAGCTTTGCAGACCAAGCTAGTCAGGCTTATGGGGCGATAGTTTCCAGGATCCGTTGAGGCACAACCTTTGTGGAGAGGGACCACTGTTGCTGTACGCCACTCTTTTGGGTACATATCCTGTAGTAAGGCTGAGATTGAACAGTAGTTTTATGTTTGGGTTTAGCTCTTCTTGGAGTTCATGTAGGACGCAGCCCGGGACACCGTCTGGTTCCATTGATGATGTGTGTTTTGCTTTGGAGAGGGCAGCTCTTACCTGAGCATCTGAGATGTCAGGGGGGCAGCACTCTGCTGGGATAGATATTTGCCCTTTTGGTGGGGAGGGGGGGGGAGTTTGCACTGAACCTGTCAGCTAAGATGTTGGCAATGTCTGTGGGTTCGGTGTATTTTTTGTTATTTTGGACTAATTCCGAGCATATCTGGGAATTCCCACCCAGGTTCCTAACATAACTAAAGAAAGCCTTGTGATTATCATTACTATCCTGTGCAATTTTTCTCTCGAAGCTGGCCTTAGACGATTTTATGAGTGCCCATAGTTTTCTGCTAATACTGATCAGAGATGCCTTCCCTTTTTGGGATTTTGCTCTGTCATGTAGTAGCTTCCTCCTTCTATTGCATAGTTTGTTTATGGCTGGGGTCCACCAGACAGGACGTCTGCCTTTGGAGGATTGGGTCTTGGTTTTATTTGGGATTGCATGATCCATGCATTCCTGAAGGTGTTCATAGAATGCGTTTATAAAGGATTCTGCGGTCTGGGCCGTATTTTCCACAGGCCCAGGGGCTTTAAAGGATTCCACCTCGGTTTTGAGGAGTGTGAAATTTGCTTTAGAGAAGTTTTTCACTGTGGTTTTCTCGGCAGGGGGTGGGGTCGGGATGTGAATATCCAGTGAGATTAGTTTATGGTCTGATCTTACCAGTGAGGGATACACTTCTGGTCTGGAGCATAGAGTCCCCATGTTGGTGATGATCAGGTCCAGTATGTTTTCCCCTCTTGTGGGAGTGGTAACAAGTTATTCCATAGCATTTGAGTTTATAAATTCTAGGAACCTTTGGGCTAGGGTGTTGGAGCTAGAGTAATGCTCCCAGTCTATGTTTGGGTAGTTGAAGTCGCCCAATATAATGGTGTTTGGAGAGACATTCATACTTTCCAGTGTTCTCAGGAAGGCCAAGTGGGGCTCCTGGGTTTGGGAGGGTGGTCTGTAGCAGTCTTTAAACTGGAAGGCAGTTTTACCCACTGTTAGTTGCACATGGATAGCCTCTGATGCTTCGTGCTGTGCCACCAACCTGGAGGTGTGGGTATCTTTGACGAATATTGATACTCCCCCTCCTTTTGTGGTTCGGTCCAAGTTTTGGGGCCGAAAAGCATGGTATGAGGTATAACCTGGTAGTGCTGGGGTGCTCTTGGGAGCCTTGAACCAGATTTCTCTTACTGCACAGATATCGATGTTCCCCATGCTAAGAGAGTTTCGAGTGCATGGATCTTGAGGTTTAGACTTCTGGCGTTGAGTAGCATTACTCTTAGTTTCTTATCCCTTGTGATACCTATGGAGGTGGGTTTGTCTTTTGAGCCTTGCCTAAAAAAGGCACTATGGGGGTAGCAAGAGCCTTTGCCAATATCCGAAAGCCCAGGGGTGACTTGTCGAGCATGTCATCCCAGGCTGACAGGCATTGGATCCCCTTTGAATGACACCAATACTTAAGCCAATTGTTGAAATTGAGTATCTTGTCTTCATATTGTGGCATCATTCTTGGTGAGGGTAAGATGCTACTCAAGGTCAAGGTCATACCGGCCTGGACTACATGCTCAGAGAGCTCCTCTATGTCTCTTTTCATGTAGTCCAGTGAGGTATGTCTCAGGTCATTCACACCAGCATGGACAATGACTGAGTCATATTTGTACTTGCCTTGGAGTGACCTGAGTGCTTGTGTTATGTGGCGGATCCTAGCGCCCGACAGGCAGCTCACCATGACCTTCTCCTTTTTCAGCCTGGTGAGCGGGAAGTCAGTGTGCCTGACGATAGAGTCACCTATTACAAGTGTATCAGGTGTTGTTTAGCCTTAAAGGCTGTGACTGTTCGGCACACTGGCTTTGTGAGCTATGTGTTGCACGTGTTTTGTTTTGGGGTAGCGGTTGCTTGGGTGTCTGCTTTGGAGGTCTCTGCTTCTTAGGCAGATTTTTATTTAGATCCTCCGAGTATGTTTTTGTGTGTTTATGTGTTTGGTTTGCTGTCGTGGTAGGTCTATGTGAAACTGGAATTGTAGTGAGTGTGGTTTCCTTCTCCTCCTGACTGGTTACGCCAGTACTGAGTTGAGAGAGCTTAGCCTACAGTTTGGCTATATGGTTGCATCTCTCACATGTGTTGGAATTTGTTGGGAGGAGGAAAGGGCTGTCTGTGTACATGAGGCAGTTGTAACATTGCCTCAAGATTCCCAGATTCACCAGCTGGACCGGCGAGGAGATTTACAACTGACCTTTGGACATGCTAGAATAGTATTGGGAATTCCTTTATAATTGAAAAAAAGGGCCAGTGGGGAACAAGGTACTCAAGGGGAGTTTGTGAGGGTGTAGTGCTTTTAATTTTTTAGTGCTGACTTATATAATTGCTTTAGTGAGCAAGTGCCAGCTAACTTAAATGCAATGTGTTACAGGTAACTTAAATGCAAAAACGACAAACAGTAACTTTCTTTCAAGTGAAACAAGGAAATAAGTACAGTAAGCAATGCAGATATCACTAGGGATCCACAGAAGCACTGAAAAGCCACGTTTTAGGTGAAATTAGCATTTCAGGGAAATAACAAGCAAACAAACAACAAGCATACAAACAAAGCTAGATTCAGCAGGCCTGGATCTAGTCTATACTACAGCAAACAAGGTGTACCAATTTCAGTAAGAAACAGTTCAAATATGCAGGCACTATAAGCCTTTAACCAGAAATTCCCAGCTCAGAAGGGCAGAGTCCAGCCTCTCCTCCCACAAGAGTGCAGACCACGAACCTTCTTAATGTAAAATAACTGGCCTGAAGCCCAAGTGCTTAAACCAGAACTAATACACTTTTAGAATAACAGACACTGAGCCCTCAATCAGCAGTTCCCAACTTAGAAGTATGTAAGCTACCTGTCCTGCCACCACAGTGCAGGCCACAAACCTTCCTAATGTAAAACAGCTGGTCTGAAGCCCAAGTGCTTAATCCAAAAGACTTAGAATGATAGCTACACTTTAATCAAGTTACTACCAAGCAGTAATAATTACAATTGAATACTTTAAAGAATGCCTGGATTAGTGCTCAAGTTATACAAACAAAGCTAGATTCAGCAGGCCTGGATCTAGTCTATGCTACAGCAAACAAGGTGTACCAATTTCAGTAAGAAGCAGTTCAAATATGCAGGCACTATAAGCCTTTAACCAGAAATTCCCAGCTCAGAAGGGCAGAGTCCAGCCTCTCCTCCCACAAGAGTGCAGACCACGAACCCTCTTAATGTAAAATAACTGGCCTGAAGCCCAAGTGCTTAAACCAGAATTAATACACTTTTAGAATAACAGACACTGAGCCCTCAATCAGCAGTTCCCAACTTAGAAGGATGTAAGCTACCTGTTCTGCCACTACAGTGCAGACCACAAACCTTCCTAATGTAAAACAACTGGTCTGAAGCCCAAGTGCTTAAACTAAAAGGCTTAGAATGAGTTACACCAAGCAGTAATAAATACAATTGTATACAATAATGCACCAATTAAGGGTTAATATCTCTGCATATCAGACCAAGGCTGTGTAACGAGGTTCATGCTTTCAAGCAAATATGCATAGATGGCTACAAACTACATTGTGCCTGTGTGGGCATATCAGTGAGCCCTGCAGGGACACAGGTGTATCAAACAATACTGAGGTCCCTAAAGGCACTATGATGCAACCACAAACAGGGATGTGGGTTGTACAGGGTACATGCATTTAGGCCAGTGTGTCATTCACACCCTGTGCACCACTCTGGTACACCATTCTTCTCTGAGCAACTAAATGGTGGCTTCAGGCACTGTCACGCTTCCCTGCTGCCCACTGCGGAATATCATGTAATAGTTGTAGCATGTACTGGCACACATCGGCTGCTATTTTCCTCAAGACTGCAACCTGTGAAGTGGCCAGAGCATCTGAGGGTGCCACCTGTGTGGTGCAGGAAAGAAACAAAGATCTTTCTATATTTCCTGCACAGGGACCACTAGGAGTGCCTACTTGGGAACTCTTATGAGAGTCTCCTGTACAAGATTGATCCCTGGCATCACTTTGCCACAGCAGTGAGTGAAGTCACAGATATATCCTGCACTGGTGAACAGTGCAAGTATAGGTACACAAACCAGAAGAGATGCCACTGTGCTTTCTCAGCCAATGGAAAAAGATGGTTAGGGAAAGTGTACCAGAGTTTCAGTAAGTAGTCATGGCAGGTGGTTATTTGTGATACTTAAGCATAACTGCTCAGGGAAATATTAATTGTAAGGATCTTTATTTTTTTTATGTTTTTCTGCTTCTGTTTGGATTGATTGGAAAGATTCTTCAGGTGTATGGGTAAGTGTAGACCATCGCTGATATAGCTGCATATAGTTTAGATACCTGCAGTATTGTCTACTGTTACTTAGTTTAAACACTGCATACTGCTATTATGCTTAATGTTATTTGGAGGTTGGTCAAGATGTTTACCTCACAGACAAAAGATACCGGGTTTGATTCTCACCTTCAAAAGGGAAACTGTCTAGGCTTAAAACAGCCCATAAGGACAGCTAGCTTAGTTCTTAGCTATGAACCTATAATGAAACACATACCTTAGTAATTTAATTTATGCTGTTCTGTTCAACAACCCATCTCACATCTGGGGAGTACCACCAGTGTGGTGGTAATGATGACTGGCCTGATGGTGGGTGTTCAACAAGCATGCCAGGCATCATACTATACATCTCATACCTGACTGTCTGCCTCCCTACATTGCTACATCCATAGCCATACCCCCGCAATTCATACACAGAATACTGGTCTGCTTGCTTGGCATTATTCTTCCTCCACCTGTTTAAAGTCACTTACCAATACCAGTTATACCTGGCAATTCATAGGGCAGGGATCAGACAGACTTGCCATTTATTGTGTACAGGTGGTTGCCTTATTTCATGTAATATTTCTGTCACCCAGTGTCTATAGCCCATGTTTATAACATATAATTTGTCTTCTGGAGCTGTGGCCTCATTGCATGGGCACCATGAAGAAGGACATTCCGAAAAGTCAAACAAAGGAAAATAACACAAATCTACATTTTTGCAGGAGGGACACTGCCACATCCCTGCATAATATATTTTATTGTATACATAATACATACTATATATATAATATATATTATATATTATATATACCAACTGCGAGATCGCACTACAGTAGGGAAAAGGGCAAATTCTCCAATCCCCACTATACCGTGATCTGCATTCAAAAGTTTTGGTACTTCAGAAAGGTCACTCATATGCTCTCGAACATATGAAATTCGACTTTCTGTTGAACACACAGCCTATCTGGACCTTGCCAAGGCCTTCGACACCATCCCCCACTCTGGAATCATAGATAAACTTACTAAGCTGGGCATAAATCCCTATGTCACTCGATGGGTTGCCAACTGGCTTACTGACAGAACCCAGATGGTTAAAGTAGCCGACTCCAGACAAGTCACAAGTGGAGTACCCCTGGGTTCAGTCCTGGGACCGCTCTTGTTTGGCATCTACTTCTCTGAAATACAGGCCAACACTTAGGGACTCTGGTTAACAAAGTTCGCAGATGACTGCAAACTGGGAACCATTACTGAATCCCCAAATGATGTGGATATTCTACAAAAGGGCCTTACAGAAACAGATGCTTGGAGCCGGAGCCATGGGCTCAAGCTTGATGCCAAGAAATGTATAGTTATCCCCTTTAGGAAAAACAATGTACCCATGAATTACCACATTGGTGGCAGTACACTAAACACCGAAAGTGTGATGAGAGACTTAGGGACACAGGTGGACAGTGGTCTCACCTTCGATAACCACATCACAACAGTCAGGAATTCCTTCTATGTGGCACACCTCATCACTAAGGGCTTTTCATCCAGAAAAAAGGAGGTCATTGTCCCACTGTACTCATCCCTCATTAGAACAATTATAGAGTACAACACCCCATTTGGTATGTACCTCACAAGACATCTGCAACAGCTGGAAAGGCCACAGAAATACCTCCCTTAAAGAATCACAGGCCTAAAGCAAATGCCCTATGCTGACATTCTAAAAAAACTCCAGCTATACTCTGTAGCATATCGTCTACTCAGAGGCGATCTCTGCTTAACATACAAGGCCATGTCAAACACTGAGCTGTTGGACATGATCCACTTAAAGAAATCCCAATCCCTCAGAGCCACATGCTCCAAGGATCTAAACCTTGTCATCACAATGAACAAAACATGTTGGAGGAATAGGTTCCTGAGCCAGAGACTCCCCATACTCTGGAATAGACTGCCCATACATGTCAAGCAGAGTGCCTCCTTGGCCCTCTTCAAAAGGAACTGTCAGCTTTCGAGACTATAATATAGACCCATCTATATAAATCTATATGTATACATCTATCTCTATTTAAAATGATCACTCTCTCTCTCTCTCTCTCTATATATATATATATATATATATATATATATATATATAGAAACACTTTCAAAATACTGAAATGTCGAGTTTCTGTATCTCAAGACTTTAAAGTCGAAGCTTGAAAATAGTGAAAGTGCATAATTGCAAATTCGAATATCTCGAATTCGCGGTTATGGCTTTACGTTACGTAATGTCCAGGATTGTATGTGGATGGTGTGCAGTGCCGTGTGTGGATTTAGGTGTTATGTCAGGTAAGTGAGTGTTTTGTAAGGGTTTTGGGTGTGAGTTTGAGTGTATGTGAGTGTGGTGATATGTGTGATGTGTGTGTGTGTGTGTGTGTGTGTGTGTGTGTGTGTGTGTGTGTGTGTGTGTGTGTGTGTGTCTGTGTGTTTGCTTTTGTTTACTGCTTGTGCGATCTCGGAGTTAGTATATATAAGTAGGGGGTGTGGGGGGCGCATGGAGGCTTGCCCCCCTGCTTATTTGTGTTGTAGGTTTGTGGATGCGTGTTGTTTTGTTTGTTTATGTTGTGATGTGGGTGTTGTGGTATATGTGTGGTCTGGTGTGTGCTGTGTTTTAGGTGTTTTGAATTTCGCGGTTTTGGGTTTCGTGGTTTTGGTGTTTCAATGTTGTGTTGATTCGATTTCATGGTCTCGAAAAACTGAAATTCGAGATTTCAGTATTTCAATATTATGAAGTGAATCTATACACACACACACACACACACACACACACACACACACATATATATATATATATATATATATATATATATATATATATAAAAAATACGGGTCTACTTCTAAACTTTGAACTTTCGAATTGCTTATGGTTGAGACCATAAGATCAAACTTGCGAAAGTTTGAAATTTAAATAAAAATAAAAAAAAAGCAAAATAATATTTTTTACATTTTTGCGGGAGGGTCAAGCTCCCCTGTGCCCCCCACACCCCCTGCTAATTAAATATATCAACTCTGAGATTGCACTACAGTAAGGAAAATGGTAAGTACATTGTTCCACACTGTAAGGTGATCTCCATTTAAATGGTTCAAGCTTTCACAAGTTCAATCTTATGGTCTTGACCATAAGCAATATAAAATTGTGCAATGTATAAAACAATGAAACCACAAATCAGGTGCTCATAAAATTCCTTTGATGTAAGGTAAGCACTTTCACCACAGCTTCATCAGACCATTAATAAAATAAAACCAATATGAGTTGCATTTATAGCAACAACAATTGGCTCCCAACCAATTAAAAAGCAGCACAGAGCCCTTTCTAAAAGTACAATACAAAAACATAAACAAAGCACCTAGAACAAAAAAATAATAAATGATAAACAATGGAAAATAAAAAATGATAAAATAATAAAATAGAGATATGCAAAAAATAAAAATAGAAAACATATTCTAGGTCCTAAGACCTCGTCCTTTCAAAATGGGCCTCAGAGAGACTTTCTCATTCAGCCCACTTCCCTTATCAGCCCTTAATCTAATGATCCACCTCACCTCTCTGGTCTCAGTAAAGTTCCTCACATCTCCTTCCTATAAACAGGGCTGTATCCTGTCAATAACCAAGAATCAAAAAGTATGTAGTGAATTGGTATTCATAGTATGTTTAGATAAGGCATTGTTGGCAGATAATAAATAAATAATAATAACAAATAATAAAAGAACAAGACAATATTCAGTAACTCAACACAGTAACATTAGAGTTCTAAATCTTGAGAAATATTTTAAAACAACTTTGCAGGACAGTCTCAAATAAATACAGAAAACATCTAAACTAATCATCACTATAGTCCTAACTATATCTAAAAGAGTTACTATGCACTAAAAAAACTTACTTACAGCTAGGCAAATGCAGATGTGATGATGAGTGGATGTTCCTGGGTCAAAGACAAAATATAAAATGCCCAGTCTCTCTTTGAGAGCGCTCTTAATTAATATGAAATATTACTGCTGAGTTAGTTTGGATGACATCACTTTTTGTCACCTGACTTCAGTTTCCAAGCTAAACCCCTTTTGTCAGAAACTAACAGAATTTAATACCTCTGTGTGAAAAATACATATCTCTCAGATGTTTGCATATCCTGAAAGTCGTAAAATAAAACACTTTTACATTTTAAACCTAGTAATTACTTCTCTTCAAGACAATACAAAAATGTCTAGCTTTAGACATTGTGCTTGCATCTGCACTGAAACTGAGAGATAACATCACTTGTTTATGGCCCAGCTATAAAGTAACTTAACCTCAACTATTTAGTCAAAAAAAGTTAATCTTCTATGTTCCAGTAGGGTACACTGTGGATATATCTTTGAAGCTCAGTGCTGAACAAACCCTGTTTAACACATACTTTTGTATCAGTAGTTTAATATATACATAACATACAGTTCTGTATAAATCATATCAATATTCACAAATGATATAGAATTATTTACAAATTTCCAGATAGCTGGGCTGTTACATTTCTATATAAATAATATTAATATTCACAAATGACCTATAATTATTTACAAAATTCCAATTAGCTGGGCTGGCAGTATTTCCCTTGTGTCACACCTCCCCTGCAAACTCAAGCTAGGTTTTCAAGTGAACCTTGAGAAATGTTGCTTCAGAGGATTGACTATCTTGGGATACCTTACCCCATTCCCTGTCTTGAGATTCCAGCTGCCTTGGCATTGCTGACCCCAGTACAGTGCTGCACTGTCCCATCATATACCTGCAACCATAGGCTCCACCATAATAATTTGGGATTTGGCTGCCTGACTGCCTGCAGCCATAGATCCCACTCAGACCTCTCCTGCCTTGTACTGCAGATACTTAGCACAAGGGCCAACCTGTCGTGGTAAGGATTTATTGTGTTAACATGCTACATTTTGTGCCCCTGCCTCCTGCCTAGCAGTTCTACCATGTAGATAACATCACTGACCTTCCTTACCACCCTTAAGGGTCCCTCCCAAGCTGCCTGCAGCTTGTTGTGTCTGACAGGAATGAGAACCATTACCTGCTGCCTTACAGCATACTCTCTAGCTCGAGCATTCCTGTCATAACAGACTTTTTTCTGCTGTTGGGCTTCTGCCAGGTTCTCCTGGGTCAAGCCCATGAGTTCCCTGAGCCTTGTCCTGAAGTTTAGGACATGTTCCACAACAGACTCCTTGTGGGATTCACACTCACCCTCTCACTCATCTCAAATCAAATCTAGAGGTCCCCTCACCCTATGCCATACAGCAACTCAAAGGGTGAAAAACCTGTGGATTCCCGGGGAACCTCTCAGTAAACAAAAAACAGATAGGGCAAATATTTGTCCCAGTACTTCATAAACTGGTCTGCAAATACCCATAGCATCATTTTGAGTGTAAAGTTTAACCTCTCAACAAGACCATTAGTCTGGGGATGGTAGAGGGTGGTCTTTAGGTGCTTCACCCCACAGTATTTCCACAGAACAGCTAGCAGGTCTGATGTGAAATTGGCACCTTTGTCAGTCAGTATTTCTTTTGGAAAACCTACTCTGGTAAAAATCTCTAACAAAGCATTTGCCACCTTTTATGCCTCAATGGAGGACAGAGCCACAACCTCAGGGTATCTGGTAGTATAATCTATGGGTACCTATCACATAGTCGAACTTTTACAAGTTCGAACCACATATGCTCGAGACCATACGTTCAAATTTGTAAAAGTTTGAGTCTTTGAATGGAAATCTCCATAAGCAGAGGTTTCCATTTACTTCAATGTGGTGCGATCTCGGAGTTGGTATATTTAAGTAGCGAGGGGTGTGGAGGGCACTTTATTATTTTGTTAGTTTTTTATTTTTTTTATGTAGTCAAAGTTCTGTAACTTCTAACATAATGATTCGGCCATTAGGTGTTCGGAGTTACGGAACTTCGACTATCTGATATAGACCCTAATCTACTACCACTAGGGTATACTTTTTCCCTGTGGAACTTGGGATATTCAGAGCCCCCACAATATCCATAGCTACCCTCTGAAATGGCTCCTCAATCACAGGCAAAGGCATCAAAGGAGTCTTCACCTTGTCTCCTGCCTTGCCTATATTTTGGCAATGCTCACAGGTCCTACAGTACCCCAGGTCAATAAAAGTTCTGCATAATACGTCTCTTGATACACTTTATGCCCATATGACCTACAAAGGGAATATCATGGGTTATGTCTAGAAGTGCCAGATGGTAGGCTATGGGCACTACCAACTGTTGTATTCTCTCACCCTCTAGCCCTCCCTCAGGGGTCCACTCTCTGTACAATAACCCTTTGTCCCAGTATACAGATTCCCCCTTCCCTTGAAAATTAGGTGCCTCGCTAGCTACCTTCCTTAGGCCTTGTAATATAGGGTCTGAGAGCTGAGCCTGTCTCAACTCTCTCTTGGTAACCCTTCCCAGCTCCCCGTCCACAGAAAGTCTGGTATTCTCTGACAGCGGTGCCTCACTGTCAGCCTGGGTACTATTACTACTCACCTCTGCCCTTGCAGTCACTCTTTTCAAGGGAGCATCAGTACCTACAAGCAGCTGTGGTTCACCTTCAGTCTCACTGCTACAGGGTAGCTCCCTCCCTTATGTAACCACCACACCAGTCCTTGCTACAAGTGTGTGGTCTGTCTGGGTCTCCCCTAGGCTATCTGACCCACATCGTGTAATAAATATTACATAGGGGAAACCAAGAGAAGTCTTGGCGAAAGGATAAAGGAACATATTAGAGATGTTGGGAAAAATAAGGTTATTAGTCCTATAGCAGAACATTTTAACAGGGTCCATATGGGAGAAGTAAAACGTTTAAAAGTAACAGTTTTGGAACAAGTGTCACACCAGTATGGAAATGTGGAAATGTTGAAGCACACATTAAGGAGAAAAGAATCTATTTTTATTATTAAATATAACACTTTGCAGCCAAATGGTTTGAATAAGGAATGTAATTGGCAAAGTTTTATTTAATGGTGTTTTAACCTTAAGAAATAATATGAACTGAATTTTAGTAATTTGAATGTAATTAGTTAATTGAAGGTAATGTAATTAAGTTAATGTATGAAATGCGAGGTTTTTAGAAGCCGAAGTTTTTACTCTGTAAAGGCTGTTTGTGGCCGAGGCACTAAGGGAATTTTATTGTGGCATTAAATTACGTTTGGTCAACAGAAGAGCAAGAATTCACTGGCTTTTTTTCTTTTTCTTTGTTGTGTGGATTTTGGGACTGTTCTCAGTGGTTGTATAATACCTGACCCACATGCTTGTCTCCAAGCCTGACTGAGTGTAACTGCATGCACACAAGGTACTGCATTATCAAAATTATTCCCTATCAGGACATCTGTAAGTATATCCTCAAATACACCTACTTGCTTGCTTCATTTTCCACCCTCTCAGTCAAGGTGAACCCTAGCCGAAGGTGGGGCCCCCTCCTAAAGTTCTTATTGGAGTAAGACTGCCCAAGCATGTAGTGCTCCTCTTTAACCATTGCAGGCTTCACAATGGTTAGATCAGAGGCTGTGTTTCTCTTTGCAATGGCCTCTTTCCCATTTACTAAGATAGGATATAAACTCTTGTGGTAGTTTGGTACCCTTGTTATCTTGAGACAACCTACTGCTGGCATTTTGTCATTCCCACTTACTGGCTCACCCACCTTTTGTTCCCCACCTTGCCTCCATTGACATCTATATGCTACGTGGCCCCACTGGTTGCATTTTAAACATTTAACCCTTGGTCCTGGACATGTACCTGGACTGGTGGCTTCCCCTGCTAATGGCAGACTCTGTTGGTGTGGTCTAGACTGCCCACCATGGGTTCCCTTAGACCTATGAGCAGCACTGGGTATCCCTTTTCTGTGATGTTATGCCCTGCTTGCTAGGTATAGGTCTCCCTTCTTCCCCAACTCATCTGCAGTACTGCATTGTCTATCAGCTAACTATATTCTCATGTCCTCAGGCAAAGTGCTAAGGGCTTGTTCCCTCAGCAAAAAGTCTTCTAAAACTTCAAAAGTGGCAACCTGACATCCACTCACCCACCTATAAAAATAAGGGCTTAGTTCAGCAATATATTAACACACACTTTCATCTGCCTTGCGTCTATGCTCACAAATCTTTTTCCTGTAATCTTCAGGTGTTAACTTAAAGCATTCTAAAAAACAGTTTTTACAATATTATAATTTAAGGAATCAGTATCAAACTATTTAGAAATAGCAGTTACAGCTAGCAGTTACCGTGGAGTGAAGGGGTCAGGAACTGTACCCAGAGCCCTTGGTCAGCATTATACTGTTTACATACCCTTTCAAACATATGAATGAAACTATCAAAGTTATCCCCCTCTGCAAAATTATGGAATAAATTTACTGACCTTTATTGCTTCTGGGGTTTGGTTACTCCCTTTCCCATTACCTCCATGACTCTGGTGAAGAGTCAGCATCTCCTTTTCATGTTGCCTCTGCCTCTCATTCTCCTCAGCTTCCAGACATCACAGTTTCTCCTTTGCCTCAGCCTCCAGACATTGCAGTTTCTAATTTTCCTCAGCCTCTAGACATCTCAGTCGCTCTGCTCCTTCTATTTCCAAATGCTTGGCCTCCAGCTCAAGTATCTTTAACTGCAGATGGATTTTTAAGTCCCCTGTGGAAAGGTTGAACTGTCCATTTTCTGAAAGTTGTACATCTCCAAGGCTAGTCTGATTGTCCTCCTGGTTGCTATTCTGTGATGCAGCTGTGACTAAAGCTGCAATCATGTCTGCTTTAGTCTGGTTGGCATGCACCTGTCCTTTAGCCTGGCACATTTCATCCAGCTGGCTCCTTGTCAGCTTGCCATACTCGTCTGCTGACATACTTGCCTGTTCTCCCTGACTAACTAAGCTACCAAAAAACATAAAACAATTCCGATATGAAACTCTAAATTTTCGCTGTGTGGCTAATTGAGAGTACAAACACCTTCCTTAGTGACCACTGTTCACAGACTACAGGAATTCAATACCCACACCAATACAAGCCAATTAATATGTGATGTGGCTATCCCACCACTGCCAACCAATTAATATGTGGCGCCCCTGCACTGGCCAAGTAATCAAGGAGCCTCTCAATGAAAGTTCTCGATCACTTGGCCTATAATCATATATCTATATATCTACATATCTATCTATATCTACACACACACACACACACACACACACACACACACACACACACACACACACACACACACACACACACACACACACATATATATATATATAGAGAGAGAGAGAGAGAGAGAGAGAGACATAATTATGGTTCATTTGATCAAAAGTTCATTTTATCTAATAAAACAGTGGCACATTTCAACAAAGCCAGAAAACATAGAAATCAATTTCACTGAAAATGTCACATACACTAAATATGTCTACAAAATGCACCAGAACCCCCATACCAACTAAGTAAAATATATTAACTGTACAGAGCAAAGAAAATACTCCTAACACACTGAATCACTGCTGATGCACATAAACAACTTCCAGACATGGAGGTTCAAATTAACAATGGGCTAGGAACTAGTACTGATTTACACTAATTTGCATTATAATTCATGTGCTCCAAAAGCAAAGCAAGAATCATTTTCTACCTGCTAAAATCATTTTCAATCAAATGTGATTCAGTCATCTGTGACTTAGATCAGATGAACTTTTGATCAAATGGGCCACTATTTTTGTTTTTAAATTTTGTCTGGCAGTTGGCTTAGAGGATTAAGGATCTATTAACAAGCTGTCTCTTGTGATTCAGTGGTGTAGGGTTTGGTTACCTTGGCCTCTATCACCTAATTGTGTGATTCTGAGCCAGTCAATTATCCTGACACTGTTGAGTTTGAAAATAGTCCATAAAGATTAGTGTTCTACCCTGGAAAATAAATAGATCAAATGAGATTTAGGTCAAATGAACCATAACACGTATATATATATATATATATATATATATATATATATATATATTTTTTTTTTTTTTTTTTGTCCCATTCAGAAAATCAAAGTTCAAGAAAGTCGAACTTCATATGGTTGAGACCATTTGATTGACTTTCCAAAACATCAAAGCTTTTGTATGGAGATCATGGTACAGTGGGGATCAGGGAACTTACCGTTTTCCCCACTATAGTGAGATCTTTCAGTTGGTATATATAATAAGTAGGGGATGTGGGTGCACAGGTCCCCAAATGGGTGTGCAGAGGGTCATGTCCTGCAAAAATGTAGATTTTTTTCTTGTGTAGTCTTGTTCGATGTTTCGAAAAGTCAATCATTTGGTCTCAACCATATGGTATTCAACTTTCTGAAACTTCAGTCTTGTGACATAGATTTTACATATATATATATATATATATATATATATATATAAAGAGAGAGTACCTGACAATAGAGAGACAGTAATTATCTCTAATCATAAATATCACAGAATACACAGTAAGCATTGCATAAACCCAAATGCAAACATAGCAAGAGTAACAAATGCCCAAACTATGGTGTTTGCAAATTCTTAGGGTTAGGAATAGGATTGTGGTTAGCATTATCATTAGGGGTGGAATCAGTTTTAAAGTTAGGACCAAGGTAAAAAGTTAGGGTTAACACATGGGTAAGGGTAATGCAGGGGAACGTCTCACATAGTCAAAAGTCTGTGCTTCTGCCCACAGATAATACATGAGCATCTCCTGCACACTTTTAAGCTAGGGCACTGTCAGCTTGAGTATAACCAGGCTTGTTCATAGAAAATTAATGTTTTTTGTTCTGAAACAAAGTCCGACTTCTGTAGATTGATTATCAGCACCAGTGAATCTAAAAGAGATACCCCTACCTTAAAATTGTCCATTAACAGCTAATTGCACTAGACATGATTGAAACAATCATGTCTAGCACAGTTAGCAGTAGGCATAAATGAAACAGTCATCTATGTAAGACAAAATGTATACCTATTATTCTAATAACTACAGTGGCAGGGTGAGCCACCGCAACTGTATTAACGCATATTTCCTTATCAAAAATGTGCTGCTTGACTTGAAAATGCTGGTTCAACCACTTAAAATATGAATACCTTTGTTAGCATAAAGATGTAGAAATGCCAGTATACATATTTGAGATGCAAAGTAGCAAAGTAGGCTAACTAGAACAAGAGAAGGAGTCCAAGTGAAGGGTGATCAGCTAAAAATCTTTATTTTGAAATGCTTTTTTAGATGAGACATGTCTATAATGGGTTTCTATGTTCTTTTGTCCTCTGTTGGAACCAGAAGTAACATTCAGTAAAATCACATTGATTTTGAAACAGAACAGGGCCCCACAAATCACTTTGATTTGTTATATCACCCACTCAAGCCCTTAGAATTGGGCTGATGCAAAAGCTTAGAGACAAGTTGCATCTTGTATATTGTATCCTGAATGGAGAATGTTGTCTGGTCAAGGGAAATTATGTTTTAAAATGTTTGAATGAGAGCAATCCTGCTTTCTACTAACCAAGCACCAGGCTAGATGGGATGGATAATGATGGTGAGAAGAAGAAGAGGGATGTCTATGTTTATAAATACAGGAGACATTTGGTATTGTCTTTGTCAGAACCACAGCTAAATGTTTGTGCTGGCTTCTCTCCTGCAAAATGTATCCCACCTCTGGACTAGCTTTAGTCTCTGCTATAAAGTCTGATCCTTCAGAGCCTGTCCTTAAAGTCAAATGGTTGAAAGATAGCTTTTTTTGCTGTTGAAGATAAATTTTCTTCAGCCATCAAAAGTCAATAGTAACAGAAGAGTTGTTGGATTTCTCATTGTTATTCCTTTATTTTCTTTTTGTCAGAATAGCAGAAGCCTTTTAAGATTTGTCAGGACCCTCATGAAAACCTGAAAGTGTCTTAACGGAAAAGACAAACATGCACACGCACGTATACACACACACACACACACACACACACACGCACACACTTTCATTGCATCATGATAGTCTGTGGTATATTAACACATTAGAATCAGCTTGAGGGCTTCTTATTATATGTTTAATATATTGTAGTACAAAATGGTATTCAAGGGGCCTTCCATACTGATATGATCTTGTTTTGCAGCTTGTCTTTCTGTCTCCCATAATGCATTTGGAGCCTTCTTTATATGACTCATGCTAGACAGACAAAAAGCAGGTGTTTTCCTCTGTCCTTATTCAGATGAAGTGACAGTACTGCGACTCATATTTATCTTATACAACATTTGGAACTTATATATTTTTTTCATTTCTTCCCAGAACTACCTTGATTTATAATGGTACTTAAGCTTCTTCTGACATTTTTTTGTGAAGTAAAGTAGCTATATTACATTTTTTGTAGTATTTAGTCTGTAATGCATCAGCAATTGCATACCTGCCCCCACACCCAGACTGTACTCTGTCATTGTATATGTTATAGTAAAATATCTATATCTTACTGGTTGTAACAGGCATGCACATATTTGCAAACCCCTGCAAGAAATCTTAGTAAAGCATTGCATTCTGAGGGTAATAATAATGGCAAGTCACAAAAATAGAGTTGAACAGAAAAATATATCCTGGCAAACATAATACTATTTGATGTCCACTACCTTCTCTGCAGATTTAAGTATCAGTTCCTGTAATAACTGAATCTCCAATTACAAGAATATCTTTTCTGACCAGATCTGAAGAATCTTCAGTTTCCAATTCAATAACATCTGTTCTGTCACTTGTTAGAAAGGGATGATTTTCATCACCATTAGTCTTAATAATCTCACAGTTTTCATTGCATATCACATTTACAAGCATACAATTCTCATCCAGCTGGCTTTGTACCACCACAGTCTGAGCCATGCTGTTAGCTTCTGCCTTTTTCCTCTTTTTTTCTTACAGTAATGTTCTTCAATCCCTCCATGGTCCATTTTGATTTCTTACTTTCCACCTGTCCATTACCTCTTTTTTTAACTTCTCTTTTGGAAAAATTATGCCTTTTCCTGTAGACTAATGGTTTTCTGGTAGAAAAAGATACCATTCTCTGTAATCTGTGTGTTACACTGCAAAGCAGTGTCCCTTTTAGCTTGCATTCTCATTGCTTGATAGACATTAATCAGATTCTTTTTCTTCCTTTTTATTTGTTGTGAACTTCTTCCTTTCTTTCTTTTTTTATTTTCTTCTATATGCTCCAAAGTCTTCATGTCTGAATACTTGTATCTAGAATTTCAAAGTTGTCAATGGTACTATCTTGCTCAATAGGAGATGAGTGATCCTTACTGACAACAGACATTTCCTTTCCTAAATGTCTTTGATTTGCTCTTTGCCTAGCAGTATTATCTCATCAGTCATTAATATATGTGACAACAGTTTCCCAAGCTGTGCCAATTGTGTAAGTGCAGTCATTACAAGTAAGTGTAGATTTACTGCTAATAATGGTAAGCAAATCATCCAGTTTCTGATATGAGGAACACAGATCACCAGTGTTATCAGCTGTTACCTTTAAAAATACATAGCATTTAGTACACTGTACAAGATACTTGTTGTTGTTGTCTTTCGGCTTTTCCCAGTTAGGGGTTGCCACAGCGGAACTCCAGTCCGCTAATGATTGGCAGTAGATTTTGACAAACGCCGAGGTGCCAGCTTGACGTTCAACCTTCAATGAAGGCACGCCCATTTATGCATGTCTTTTGAACACCCACCCAACCGTGGGGAGAACATGCAGACTCCACACAGAAGGCACTCCCCGCACTCCAGCCAAGAATCGAATGGGAGAACCTCTTGCTGTGAGGCAACAACGCTACCGCTGCACCACCGTGAATAGTGATTTAGCAAATTATTAATGGCATACTCATTTAAGGAAATCATTCAGCTGCAAATAAAGTATTCTAAAAGAAAAGGCTAATCAACACCACTTACCACAACATTTCAGAGATTTTAATTCAACTTCTGTTTGAAAAATCACACAAGCAATGTACATCTAAATATTAAGTTAAGTAAAATAAAGTCTGACTATACTAGTTATGAAAGTCACACAAAAGCTGGAATTCCTTTACATCATGCACAAATGCACACAGTAACTTCTGCTGACTACCTCTTGCAATTACACCTCTTTTTAAGAGTGAATATCAATAAATTACAAACCATCATAGCATTGTTTCAGATAAGCTCTGGATTGTCCTCTCTGCAGTCAGTGTGAATTTAAAACTGGTTATGGTCCTTGAGATGGTTAGCATTTGCTTGTCTAAAATATATCCCTTTCTAACAACAATCAGTGAAAAATAGAGATAAAACAACAACATATAACTCCAAGTAAATCTTCTTGTTTATAAGTGATCTCTTTCTTGCTACAAACGGAGAAAAACAGTGATAAAAACTAAAATATAAATCAAAATAAATCTTCTCTTACCAGGCAACTGCACAATCACAAACCAACACAGCATTGTTTAGAAAAGCTCTGGATTCTGTACCACAAAATTCAAAGTTTACACAAGTGGTACACATTTTTTCTCAAAATTATCTCTAAGTGCTTTAATAAACACTCTAAGTTAAAAAAAACATAGCAGTGCCTGACAGGAAACTTCTGATATAGTGAAAAAGTACTGGGCTTCCTAAAGGAGAAATATGTGTTTTAAGTCAAAAACAGATACAATCAATTTTTTAAAAGGCCAATAATTTCTGAGTGGGGTGGGGTTCCCGAATGGGGACTCATCTGCTAAAAATGCAGCTCATAGCTGATTGCTGCTCATGTGAAGCATACAAGATGGTTCCTGAGATTGCAAGAAAGTACTGAGGAAAGCTTCACTCTAACCTCTGATTTCCCAGTTTAGGATTAGCCAGTCAGCTGTCAAAGTGAAGGAATTGGGAGAAGCACAACTTTCTGAAGCAGGTCGGTTGTTTTTTCCTAGGTGGAAAGCAGCCCATATAGCCTAAGGGAGGTGATGCCCTTGCACAGACCAAGTAATCAAGGAGCATCAATCCTCACCACTCGCAACAGTGGAGGGTGTACACAATGGGAGGATAACAAGTAGACACACAGTAAAGTACAATTTTCTTTAAGAGCACACAGAGACCACAGTCAGTCTGGGGCTGGTTTCTCCCTCTTTCTCCAGATCCCCAATAAGACTCCCCACTGGCACAGCTATAGGGTTGAGATCTCAGCTGAGTGGCCAAGCCAAAACCTTCAGCACCCTCTCTGTCCAACCAGTGCTTCGTATCCCTGTTCAAGTAGCTGACACACACACCCACACACACACACACACACACACACACACACACACACCCACACACACACACACACACACACACACACACACACACACACACACACACACACACTCCTGGAAAATGCTGGCACAGATTTACTAGCTATGTTCCCTTCTGCCCAAACTATAAGATAGTTTCCACTGCCACCAACTACTCTTATCAGCTGCTTTTAAGGCCCTTAACAAAGGGTGTCCAACCCTGCTGTGTAATGTTTCTATTAATCCAAATGGTAGTCTGACCAAGAGCAAGGCTATTTAGGAAACTCTAAGAGCTTAAATACATTTCACAAATATCAGCCAGAAAGATAGGTTTAAATATATTCAATAATAAATAATAAAAGAACAAGACAATACTCAGTAACTCAACACAGTCACTTCAGAGTTCAAAATCACATGTAAAATTTAAAACAACATTGAAGGACAGTCTCAAATAAATACAGAAAACATCTAAACTAATCTTCACTATATTCCTAACTATATCTAAAAGAGTCACTATGCCCTAAAAAAACTTACTTACAGCCAGGCAAGTGGCAGGTGTGATGATGATGAGTGGATGTTCCGTGGTCAAAGACCAAATACAAAATGCCCAGTCTCTCTCTGAGAGAGTTCTTAAATTAATATCAGACATTACTGCTGGGTAAGGTTTGAGACATCACTTTCTGTCACCTGACTTCAGTTTCCAAGCTAAACCCCTTTTGACAGAAACTAACAGAATTTAACATCTGTGTGTGAAAAATACATATTTTTTAGATGTTTACAGATCTGGAAAGCTGTAAAACAATAAAACACTTTTACATTTTAAACCTAGTAATTACTTCTCTTTCAAGACAATACAAAAAACATCTATCTCTAGACATTGTGTCTTCTTCTGCATCGAAATTGAGAGATAACATCTCTTGTTTATGGCCCAGCTATAGAGTAAATTAATCTCAATGATTCTTAAATTTTGAAAGTTAATCTTCTATGTTCCAGTAGGGTACACTGTGGGTATATCTTTGAAGCTCAGAACTGTACAAACCCTATTCAACACATACTTTTGCATGAGCAGTTTAATATACACATAACATACAGCTCTGTATAAATTATATCAATATTCACAAATGACATAGAATTATTTACAAAATTCCAGCTAGCTGGCCTGGCAGTATTTCCCTTGTGTCACAAAGGATACTGCAAAAGTGGGAATGATACAGATATTTCTTTTCCTGGATTATATTGTATTGCTCTATGAATCTGGTTTGAAGTGAGGTGGAGTTTTAATGCCATTTACAAAGTCATCCATATTTAGAAGAAAATATAGGCATTATTATTCTGACAGCTTAGAAAAAATGTATTGCAGATCACAGCAGTGTCAGGGGTTGAAACAGCCATTAATGCAAAATATATTGTGGCAGTGAAATCCTAAGGACCTCTGCATTTGATAACTATGTATGAAAGGCTGTATGTCAGTCCCCTTTGTGATATCATTATGAAACTTTCAGGCAGTAGAGATTTCAGTGCAGCTCAAAAATGAATTTGACACCCCCCCCCCCGCCACCACAACACTGTCTGCTTCTGACAATGAATTGATATATATGGTATGTTGCAAATAAAGAAAAATCCTTTCACTGGAGAAATATGATTGTTCCTTTATAATATAATAACAACCCAATAAAGGCATGTTCTGGATCTGGGTAAAATCTTGCCACCATGAACAAAACTTATATACTTAGACCTAATGGATACTGCGTATAATGTAAATTGGTAGCCTGGCATGTTCTAATGGTTATGTAGTTCTTTTTCTGGAAGTTCAGTATATAGTGGTTTGTTATGAAGTCAATTAATTTTTAAGTTGAAAACAATGGTAGTCAAGACAAGTTTGGCAGATAAACAGAATATATTTCTGTTTGTTTTGTTTTGCTTAACTGATGATACTTGTTCATTTAAACCTGCTCATGTTCCCTCTCTGTCCCTGTGGACTAAATACTGCCCAGGATTAAGATGTACAGAGGAATGAGGTGCCTTTGCCAGGAGGCACATGCTAATCAAACCCATAATTTTTGTGCAGATTTAATACTTGCTTGCTGGGCTAGGGTGGTAAGAAGACAGACTAATAGGAACATAGTACAATGGCCTTATATTCCCAAGGCTGCTATATGGAATATTTGCTGTTTTTAGTTCTATCATACAATCACCTTTTCTCTTGACAAGTCATATGAATACAGCACCATAGAGCACTGGGACAGCTCAAAGCATCATTTGGCAATTAAAGCCTTTGAGTTTAGAAGGCAGCTCATATTAATGACACTGTTTGAATTTAATCTCTACTGCAATGTCTACCAGTTCCTGGATGGGAATGTGTAGGAATTGGGATTAATTTAATAGTCAGCTGTCCAGACATGAATCTCACTGGGTGTAAATACATTTTTCATTAGTTGCTCTGTCGCTAGTCTATTATCTTATTATCATACACATGCAGAACAGATCGAAATCAACTCATTACACCCAGCAAAAGAGGTGTCAGAATCTGTTTGAGATAGTGCATTATCAAACTGATTAAAACATAATTCAGAGATTTCAGTTTTGCTAAACCTATTATGCTAGCAGAGATTTTCATTGCAAACAATAGCTTCCTTTCTGGGAAGGCATCAGGACTTGATGAATTCACTGGAGAATTGTATAAAACTTTTAAATACAAGTTAGGGAAGAGTTATTGAAATTCTTTAAAAAAGCCACATAGGTCATCTCCTTTTCTTTAGAAACTACTAGTGCTGAAAGTATTATGTTGCCAAAAAACAAATAAGGATACTGATTAGCCAGCCAGCTACAGGCCTATGTCATTATTACTTATCAAGTTAAGGGTCTTTGCAAAACTGTTAGTAGGTAAAAATCCCCTTGGATTCATACAGGGTTAAGTTGAGAGTCTAGACCTTGTTAGACTCTTAAAGGTATGCATGAGAAAGCTAATCTCACAGCCGTGGCCTTACTAACTGATTTTCATAAAACATTTGACTCCATATTTTGGAAGTATTATACAAAATGGAGTTTATGATAGTTTTTGTCCAAAGATATTAGCTTCTGTACCCCACCCCAACTGCTCAGATATACTTCAACTAAATTCTATTTGTTAAGGTAATGATCAACTATGGCATGGCCAAGGCTGTTCCCTGTCACTGCTTCTTTTTAGTTTAATAGCTTATGCAGTGGCCACATTTTTAATTCAAAAACACTGTCAGCTTGGTATTCCCTTGTTGGAACAGAAATCTATCCTCACATCTTGATATGCAAATGATTGCATCATCTGGTTAAATAACCTATTGGATTACACAAATTTAGTCCTGAGCTCTCTGTTAGATATTTCTCAATGTACCAGATTTTGAGTTAACAAAGCCAAATCCAATATTTCCCCCCTGAATTATAATACTCTGGATGTCCTCAACAAATGCCAATCACTTCCACTTCTAGTCACCCTGATTATAATTATTTGGGTATTTATATAAATTAAGTAGTCATAAGTTAGTCAAGGCTAATACAAAACCTATTATGGACAATATTCAAACAAAACTTTAATAAATGAGGAAACTGAAGTTGCCATTCCTCAGTAAAATCCAAATAGGACTAATGTTTATGCTACCCAAGATTTTTTGCATATTAAGACACTTACCTCAATCTGCCTACACTAATTGTCCCAAACCTTGACAGAAATGAATCTCCAGTTTTATATTGAACCTCTCTTTTGACCATTACGTTGCCACTGTGGTCAGAAAGTCCTTCTATGTGGCACATCTCATTACTAAGGGTTTTGCATCCAGGAAGAATGAGGTAATTGTCTCCCTCTACTCTTCCCTCATTAGGCCAATCATCCAGTACAATGTCCCATTTGGCATATACCTCACTAGACACCTGCAACAACTGGAGAGGCCACAAAAGTACCTCACAAAGAGGATCCTAGGCCATAAACACTTGTCCTATATGGACAGTCTCAAAAAACTCCAACTATTCTCTGTCTCATATGGCCTACTTAGAAGCGATCTCTGCTTGACTTACATAGCCATGTCTGACCCAGCTCTGTTAGAAATGCTACATCTAAAGAAATTCCAATCCCTCCACACCACATGCTCCAGAGACCTCAACCTCATTACCACAATCAACAGAACATGCTGGAGGGATAGGTTCATAACCCAGAGACTGCCCATGCTATTGAATAGACTTCCCATACATGTCAAGCAGAGCACCTCACTGGCCCTCTTCAAAAGAAATCTTGATGAGTGGATGGGAAATAGAAAATTCACACCTGGGATCACTCCAGTGGCTCTACTCGACAGAGGCACTAGGAACTAAGGTTGGGTGGCATGATGCCAGGGTAATCCTATGGGCTAGGCTTGTAAAGGCTCCAGGGCCATTAGCCTAGTACACACCTATGAGCCTATAAAACCCCAAGAATTAGCAAGAGTAAAATATTTATCCCTAAATGCTCAGTTTGGTTTGTTGTCATAAATATTAAGGCTTAGTGAACAACTTTTATTTGATTGTATCAAAAGGGCATGCAAAATGAAAGACCTGTGTGGTTTCACCCAGAGCTAATATTTATTTGTATTCTATATTCAACATTTATTCTACCCCATCCTACATTGGGGAAATTGACAGTAAATATACTATGCATGATAGGAGCTTCACAGAATCATGCAAGTAATGTCCACATTGTGGAACAATCAACTGCTTTGTCAAGATGAGAAGCCCATTTGATGATTAAATTGGATCCTTGCAGACTTGTTGTACATTAGAGTTATCTTGGTTTTACAAAAACAAACTTTGCTTGATTTCCCCAAAGCATATAGACTTTCTCCCCATTAAAAACGTTCTCCTGGCAATGCTTTGGTTCCTTATTGCCAGTCTCAAGGGAGGCTCATTAAACAAAGAGATGTATTGGATGGGTTTCTCTTTCTGCATGATAAAGTAATTGGGTCATGCAAAAATGATTGTTTTAATCTCAGAGTGTTATCCAAATGGGCATTTGATATTGCTGACCCCTCTTTAAAAGATTTCAGCATAAAAGTTGATAACTTTCTTCCAGACATGACTAAAACATCAGAATGTAAAGAATGCCTGCTCTTGACTGATGATAGTAAGTTACCTGCTTTATCTTGCTTTACTCATTCTCAGTTGTTTATCTGTATCTATTCAAATGCAACGCAAAGGGAAGTCACCAAGAGCTACTGCAGGTGGTGCCAAACTCCAGGTGTACACTATACTTGCTCAAAATCAGAATGGTATGGCAGAAGACTTTATGGCTAATAGGCAGGAAATAGCAGACTATTCAAATGTTATTTTCTGTTTGTCTGGCATTACTCCTAGTAACGATCACATTTCAAGAACCATTTTAGTTGAATTAGAAATGTCATTTCTAACATATTATTGTTTAGCTATCAGTAACAGGAAGGGAAGCTGAAGCATTGGTTTTGTAACAAGTCAGACATGACGTTATAGGAAAAATGTTGTTATATTTTCTATTTTGTTCAGCAAACCTTTAGATGCTTTATATTTTGGTTATTTACCTAGATATATAGTTAATTACTGCCTGAACATTTCATTGTTCTATTTTATTGTGATACTGTTCATCTGTTTTTTTTTTTGGCTTGTGTAGCTATAATGAATGGAAAGTTAGTAACAATTGTGAGTTGTTACATACTTGTTGATTTTCATGATGGTATCTGTCCCAATAAACACATTTCAAAATGAAACTAACTAACTAACTAAATGGGAAATAGTTCACATTTTGACAGACTTGAGGAAGCAGAGGAAGGTGGGTAACACTACAGAAAACAGCACAGCCTCTATTGCAGTAGCAGAACCAAGACAGTCCACAAATTTTCAGGATATAGACACCCCATCTAGCCAAGCAAGCTATACAAACAGGGGATTCTATACAACTCAGGGTAAGAGTGGAAGGGGCTGGAAAAACTAAAGTATGGCTAAACTTGACTAGGGAGGCAGAGGATTCCTGCCCCCACACTGTGGAGACCACCAGTAAAGAAAGAGGTTGGTGAGCATCCTTGGAGGAGACAAGGTCCCAGTAACCACCCCTAGGGTAGAACTACAGAATCAGATAAAGAAAGATGAGGAACCTCAGAGACAGGATTTCAGATTAAGGAAAAAGTAAAGAAAAACATTTAAGAGCATTGGCATGAGCTACCCTTCCTTGGAAAGGAAAGTAGTATATAAATTCCTGTACCTTCCTTAGTACGGGAGGAGGAAGAACTTTCTATCTGTCAAAGCAAAGTAGGAAAAGGAGACCCCAATCTCTCTGCATTCCAGATGCATCATTTGAGTTTCAGGAGGGAAGCTGGGAGGATGGGATGCTGAGACATTCCAGGGAGATCATACCCAGGGTAGTTGGGAAAGATTCCACTGTTGGACCTCCACCAACTTACCCTTACTTTGAAATTCAAAGTGACCTTGTATTCAGGGTAGCAAAGAAAAGAAAGATGAAACCCAAGCAGTTTAGGCAAATGGTCATAAAAATGGCCGACAGACATGTTGGGGGGCATTTGGGTATGAACAAAACTAAAGTGAGCATATTAGCCAGCTTTTATTGCCAACCTTTCCTAAAGGAGAGTGAGGATTAATGTGCCAGTTATTCTTAGTGTCATAGAATAGTCCAGAGCCTTCCGAGCCTGGGTTTCAGTTTAATTTAAGAGAATTATGATGAACATCATGGGTCCTTTAGTGAGTTCCAGCAATGGGTATCAGTATATTTTAGCAGTGTTGGACTACTCTAGTAGGTTCCCAGAGGCTATTCCCCTCAGGAAAGCCACTTCCCAAGCAAGTGCAAAATAACTGCTATTGCTGTTCTCCTGAGTAGGGATATAGAAAGAGATCTTAATATACCAGGGCACACCTCATGCTTAGACTCATGTGGCACCCCTGACAAAGTTTCCAAGTAAAACAGTTGATGACATAAAATTATCACCTTCAAAAAGATGGCTTAGTGGAAAGGTTCAATAGGATCTTAAAATCTTTGCTAAAAAAGGTTATTGAGAAAAACTGGAAAACCTGCGAACTGCTGTTGTCGTATTTAATATTCTCTATCCAAGAGACTCTCCAATTCTTTGCAGGATTTAACTCCTTTGAATTACTATTTAGTAGGATCCTAAGAGGACTGATACAGTGATCTGCGAGGAGGAGGAGAGGGAGGAAGAGACCCATTTCAAGAGAATCATAAAGCATGTATAGCAAAGGACGAAATTGGTAATGCTGAGGTTACAGATCATGAACAAGAAAAACAGTTGTTACCTACACTCAAGATAGTTGTGGCAAAAATCACCCTGTCCAAATCTCATAAATAAAAAGTCTAAGAGTTCCTCCTAAGAAACCAAAACATCTTTTCTGAGTTACCTAGAAGGACAATATTTAACAAACACCATAGATACAGATCCAAAGGCAAGTTAATTTAAGACCCTATAGAGTACCTGAATCCCAGAAGCAAGCAGTCCACGAGGAAATGAAAATAAAATGTTAAAACTAGGAGTAATAGAGAAGTGCATGGATGAGTGGAATAGTCCTATAATACTTGTGTTTAATCCTGACGGTACTTTCCAGTTTTTGTAATGACTTTAGAAAAAGCTCAACACGTCTCCTGGTCTGACAGCTACTCCGTAGTTAGAGTGGCATAAGTTGGTGGATCAGTTAGGGAAGGATAGGGTACTTACTACCCTGGATTTAATGACTGGATACTGATAAATTCCTTTAACCAATGAGACTAAGGATTTTTTTCAACTGCTAGTGGCCTATTCTGCTATACCATCCTCCACTTTGGTCTCTGTGGTACTTCCACAGGTTGATGGACCAGGTAGTGAAACTTCACCCGTCCTGCACTGCAGTTTACTTGGATGATGTGGTCATCTACTCTGAAGACTGTGACTCACAAATGCCAAAATCCAAGAAGAATTTGTCTCACTAAGATAGGCCAGCTTACTGCTCCTGCTTAAACATTTAAAGTTGGAATGTTAGGGGTGAGATACCTTAGATATGTAATTGGGTGGGGATGGGGGGCTAATCATGCCAAATAAAAATAAGATAAGGGCGGCTGTGAGGGGAAATGGCCAGATCCCCAGGCAGAGATGCAGATAAGAGGCTTCACAGGTCTTGTGGGATATTGTAGAAAACACATTCCTCTGTTTTCTTCCATAGCCTCTCCCATCAAGTGAAAAATCTCAGAATGGTCTGAAATATTCAAACAAAGTCTTTTTGCAGTACAATTTCTGGTGTCCCCCAGTTTTTCCAAACGTTTCATTTTCTATAAAATGCTTCAGTGGGATAGTGCTTACTGAAAAGGAAGGGAATGAAAAACATCCAATCTGCTGTTTAAGCAGAAAACTAAATAGAGATAAAACCAGATACTCTATACTTTAAATGGAATGCTTGGATATGAAATGGGCATTAAGTTCTCTATATTATTCTCTCTTGAGAAGCTAATTTTCAGTGGTTATATATGATACCCCCCAATGGCTTCACCAGCAGAAGAAAGGCAATGTCAAACTCTACATGCGGACCCTGACAATCCAGCTTCCATATTCAACACTATCTGAGTGTTCACCACCACAAGGCAGATATTCTGTCTATAATCTCACAAACCTTCCAGATGGCATGAAGCTTGAAGGTCATCTATAACACAGCATTATACCACTGGGAAATGCCTAACATGTGGAGACAACAGGCACAGGTAGGAATAGGTAACATGCCAGTGTGGGAATAATGACAACTGGATTATCTGATAGACAAAGAATAGGATATTTTACATGGGGAAAACACATGGAAGGAAATTAATACAGACTGGTCCTTTTAAAGTGAAATCCCTGCAGTCCAGCCATGTTATGTCAGCTGCTGTCCTGTGCCTTTTTCAGGCCAGGCGATTGTAGTGTTGTAGAAATGGTATAAACAAGCACTCAGAGGACCCTGAAGTATTTTCATGAAGGAGAGACAAATCATAGCAGAATCAGATAATTAAGAGATGGGAGTCCTTGAGGGAGTTCAAGTTTCAACAGTGAAAGTCCTCATAGCTGAGGTCAAAAGTTACCTAACTTGAGAGACAGTTACTAATAAAACATTTTATTTCTTATGACTTTAAATTACCAACTGGATAAGTGGTGGCAAAAGGATTATAATTTGCACCAGTGGAATCCTTGGTGAAAGAGACTTTAAACTGTCTGTGTGATACATATAAAGACTTTTTATTTTACTTCAGTACTATTAACATTAAGGTGCTCTTACAAAATGTCATCCTGAAATATCTGATTGCACCCTGACTAAGCATTGCTGTCAAAGCAAAAAAGTATCTGAATTTCTGAACTGTTCCTGTACTGAAGTACCAAATGCTGTATTATTGTTTTACTTTTCAACCCTTCGCTATTTATTTTTCGGTTTGTGGCAAGTTTAGCCAGATTTAGCATTTTGCTGAATAAAACCAGTATTTCTATGAAAACTCAGCTGAAACTATCTCTTCAGAATATCACTTTAAATATTTTATTTACATATATGTATATATATATATATATATATATATATATATATATATATATATATATATACATATACATGGGTGTACTTCTAAAGCCCGACTTCCAAAATCCTGAGACGAAAATCACGAAAGTTCAGAAACCCGAACACTGACTGTTTATTAAAGTAAGTAAACACTTGGCTAATGTGCCCTGTTCTCCATTGTAGTGTGATCCCAGAGTTAATATATTTAGTTATGGGGTGGGGGAGGGTGTGGGGCACAGACCCCCACCTAGGTGGGTTTTACTTACCTCATTTACAGTTGGCCACATATTTACTTACCCTGGTAAACATCAACGATCGGCTTTTTGAACTTTCATAATTTTCGTCTCGGGATTTTGAAAGTCAGTTATGTGAGAGCTGGGCTTTAGAAGTAGACCTATATATATATATATATATATATATATATATATATATATATATATATATATATATATGTATATACATATATATATAATTGGAGAGAGAGAGACAGATGCACACGCACGCACGCACGCACGAACGCACGCACGCACACACACACACATACACACACTCGCACACATGCGCGCACACAATATTCTGTTCACTCCTCTAAAGAAAACATTCTAAGCGTTTGGAACCTCTACTCATATGGAGCTTTATTCATTCACCTTACCATTTGCTTAGCCATTTTTGGTACACTGTCCATTATTTTGTTCTTTCCCTCAATAGTTTGCAAAGGTGAATACATTTATCCAAGTGCAACATCACCATGGACCTGTAAAATGGGATTATGACTTTAGCATTCTTGGATTTCATTTGTCCCCTGTGTATGCCATCATACTGTTGACCATAGCCATCAGCCTCTTACCTGGCTTCCAATAATTTATTTTAGGAGTGATAATTATTCCTAGATCTTTTTTCATGTTTCAGTGGATGCCAACACATTCTCATATTTGCTGTAAATTTAGATCACTGCAGTAGTCTGTACTTAGCTGTAATTTCTGAGTCAATTCCATCAGTCTGTAGTTTTTGAAAACTTGCCTCCTCCATGCTCGATTGTAGTCCCATTCATTGTGTGTTCTGTCATCTATGAATAAATTAACCATGTTCTTTAATTCCCTCAGTGATATCTAACTATGTTAAACAGCCATAAACCCAGAATTTTATAGCTGGTAGCAAAGAGGATTAAGGTTACAAACTGTTAACAGTCTGTTTCCTGTATTCTGGGGTTTGATTCCCTCAATGTATCATGTGACACTGAGCAAGTCACTTTACCAGACAGTGCTCCCAAGTCACTCTTGATAAGAAACACCTATGTATATAACAGGCTTACCCACTTGGTAACTAAATTAAAAATTAACCCCAGAGGTACCACTCCAGCACATTTTTTTCTTACAAATAGCCAATTTTGAAGCACTTTATTTCATTTCATTCTTCTCCTAGTTTCCTGTCTTTTTTATCAATGTTCACCTTCTGAATTTAATATATTTAATGGCCTTTCTTGGGAAAATCACACCCACTGTTTTCCTCCTTTTCACTACTGTTGCTATTTAACTATAAAACAGTAACAACTTTGATTGATCTCTCGTCAGTGAAGTAATGTCTATACTCACTCAACAGACCATATTCTGAGAGAATTTTAATCTGTTCTTTAAAATGAAAAATGTTGTTCCATTATCATCTTAAAACTAAGACTGGGACTAATTGGTCAATGGTTCCTTTGACCCTTTTGGAATTTATCACACAATACTGAAAACTCAGATAAGAAAAACATACATGGCAATAGTGTAAAATCACATGCACTAATATGCAATTTTATATGATGGATGTGTACACTTCATTTAAAATACTTTGCACCATGCTAGTGAATCCTTTTGTTGTTAAATGATAGTAAATGATTTTTACAACATATGATTTTACATGGTAGCTCTGTACATTTCCCTTCTTAATCTTAATTGTGGTTATTTCTCGACTCATTGCTACTCATACTAGTGGTTTATTTTTGGATTTATTTTAAAGTCTTCCCATATGCCTTCCATCAAAATGATGGAGCCTTCCCAGTCACCAAGATCAGGTTATATCACCCATTTGCTGAAACATTCAGAACCTGATTCAACAATAGGATGGTAGCTTATCTTATCCCAGACCTTATACATTCCTAATTCTATTAGCATCATTCTGCCTCTTTTCTTGTTATTCCCCCATCTATCCACTCAACCTCATAAAACCTCCAACACCCCTCTCAACATAAATTATTTTCCCTGTCTAATGAACATTCATACAAAAGTATTTCAGTGTGTTTATTTGGTTCCTCAGTTTGCTTCTCACCATCTTCCAATTTTCCATCCTTTCTTTCTTTTAAGTATATAGCTGGAAATACTATACAATGCTTACAACCGAAGAGCGATACATGGAGATATTTTCTTCGCAGAAAGAATTGTGGAGGAGTGGAACAATATATCTGAAGTAGTTATATGGTCAAAAACAATAGTGCTAATCCAAAAAGTACACAACAGAGGGAAGTGTAAGATCCACATTTAATCCAGTAAATACGAAAATGAGTAGACTATGTGCACATATAAGTCATGTGTTAGCAAAGAGTGGAATTTTAGATAGTTTTTTGTTTGTTTGTTTGTTTGTGACACAGAACTGAGCATCTCCTTTATTAATTCTGTAAATGCTGGTAATGTATTTATTTATTTATTTATTTATTTATTTATTTATTTATTTATTTGCTTTTGTTTACCAGGAATGTCCACTTGGTCAAAATAACTCATTTGTAGTGGAGGCCCAGGGAGAAAAGCTCTGCAGCACAAAATATTAACAGTTGAAATTACAAAGTTGAAATTACAATGAAAATTGCAAAGAAATTAAAAGGAATAAATATAAACAAGTTGTTGAGAAAAAAACAAAACAGAACAAAAGTATATTATCAGTATTAGTACAATCTTAAACAATCATCATAAGTAAGTATCTACAGCTTATTTTGTCTAACTCTCTCTACACAAAAAGATGATAAGAAATAAAGAGTCTTACATATTCTGGGGGGGGGGGGGGTTGGTGCAAGTACACTTCCAGCATGAAGAAAGATTGTTATGTATGGAAGTTTCAAACTGGGTTGGATTTTAAGTTATTCTAATGGCTAGAGATAAAGCATTCCAGCTCTTGACTACTGAGAATGAGTAAAGAAGCTGGTCAGGTGGGAGATTAGGTTTGTGGACCTGTAAGAGCTTCTGATCACCTGATCAAAGGGTCTGTTTGGGAGATAGTAGTTGAATGTTGAGCTCAGGGCAGGACAGTCTTGGGATTTGAAGAGTATTTTATGAGCTGTGGTTAATTGTAAGTAGGAGAGGTAGATTGGAAGTTCTAGCCATTTCAGTGATTTAAGGGAAGAGCAGTGATGGGTGGAGTATCTGGAGTTGGTAGCAAATTTGGCGAATTTATTGTAGCATGTCTCTAGTTTGAGTTTAGAAGAGCTTTGGATATTAGTAAGTACACCATAGAGGAGAGAGGGTAGGAGGTATGTTGTAGCTAGGGTTATTCTTGTGGATGGGCTTAGGAAGTGATTATGTCTATAAATGGTCTCAAGTTTAAAATGTGTTTTGTGAATATTATATTGTACATGAAGGTCGAATTTCATGTGTTCATCAATAGCGATGCCAAGGAGCTTTGTGTGGCTAACAACTTCAATTGATGATTTATTAAGAGAAAAGATTGTGAACTCGGTCTTATTTAAGGAAGTTGTTTTTTTTCGGCGAGAAAAGTATGAGTTTGGATTTTTTGGGGGTTCAGAGCTAGGTGGTTATTGTGCATCCAGGATTCAGTGGAAATGAAGGCCTTTTGAGTTTGTATAAGTAAGTCACAGATAGAGCTGGCAGAGCAGACAATGGTAGAGTCGTCTGCATACTGAATGACAGATCCTTGAGATAGTGATGACAGGAAATTGTTGATGAATATGCTAAATAAGATTGGTCCAAGTATGGAACCTTGGAGAATGCTGGAGGTGGTGTTGAGGAAAGGAGAGATAGTTTTTTGCCATCTAACTGCCAGTTGTCTTTCATTTAAATTGCTAGACAATCAGTTTTTTGTATGAGGGAAAAGACCAATCTTAGAGAGTTGGGTGATGAGTAGAGTGTGAGAAACAGTGTCAAAGGCTTTGGATAGGTCAAGGAAGGGGGTGGAGACAGTGCTGTCAGTATCACAGGCTCTGTTTACATTATCCATAAATGGGAGAAGTACAGTTGTAGTACTATGGCCAGGCCTGAAGCCATGTTGTGAGGGTGAGAGTATTCAGTTGTCTAGAAGGTAATGAAGAAGTTGACTATTGATGCATTTTTCTAAGATTTTGGAGACTGGAGAAAGAATTGCAATGGGTCAGAAGTTAGTGATATCAGTGTTATTGCCACCTTTATGGAGGGGAAGAATGAAGGCCTTTTCCCAGGCTTTGAAAATGTAGGACTCAAGCATGGATCTGTTTACAAGTATGCTTATGGGGTAAGCGATACTGTCAGCAGCAAGGTTTAGGTATTCTGCGGGTATATTGTCATGGGCAATGCAGCAGGGTTTTATTTTTTGTAATAGTCATTTTACGATTGAGGTTGGGGTGTTTTTAGGGTAAAGATAGAAGAGGGGTGGATATTGGGTTCTTGTGAGAGTTTTGTGTTAGTAGGGGAGGGGGAGTGAGTGGGTGAACTAAGTGTAGATGTGTGGCAAGTGGAATATTGTGTTTTAGAGAATTTTGCTGTGATGGCTATGGAGTTGATAAAGAAAATATAGAAAAGGGAGGCTATTTATTCAGGATATTTGTCTGGGTGAGGGCAGGGGTTATTTTTTTGGCCTGGGTTGACTAATGAGTTAAAGGAACTCCAGAATTTTTTGGGGTTCTGCTGGTGGTTAGAATTAAGTTTTAGGTAGTGTTCTTTTTTTATCTCTGTTGACTAGTTTTTTTACATGGTTGCAAACTTCTTTAAATTTTAGTAGGTCTGGGTTCTTTCTGAGTGCTTCCCATAACTTCCAGATTTTGTCTCTGGCATCCATGAGAAGTCAAGTGGATTTGGATAGCCAAGGGGCATGGTTATTTTTGTCCCTCTGTACATGTAGTGGAGCTAGGCTATTTAGAGTATTCATGAATGTGGTGTTGAAGAAGTCAACAGCTTCATCCAGTGGGAGAGTTTTTAGTAAATGCCAGTCTGTAGATTTTAGAATATTGTTGAAGGTAATAGGATTGAATTAAGTCAAATTCTTTGTTTGTTTATATTGATGCTGACTTTGACTGGAGGGGAAGCTTGGTTAATAAGGACAGGGAGATGATCACTGAGGGTATTTGGGAGTGTTCCAGATGAGGATATTTTGGTAGGGTTTTTGACCAGAATCCAGTCTAATAGTGAACCATTATCATTCCCTTGGTTAGGTCTGGTGGGGAATTTTATGAGCTGGGTGAAGTTGAAGAGATTAATATTTGAAGATGGGTGCTTGGAGTTGAGTTCTAGCCAGATGATATTTAAGTCACCTAGTATGATAGTCTCATTCTTAATATTGGTAGAAATCTATGCTAGGATGTCTTACAATATTGGACTATTGTTGCCTGGGGGTATATAGAGACCTACTATACAATTTTTTTTTGTTGTTCATATTTAAGAAAGATATATGAATTTCTGTGTTAGAGAACTGTTGTATGGGGGTAGTAAAAGGGACAAGATTGTGGGAGTTGGAAAATAGAAGGGCAACACTGCCTCTTTTTTGTGGATCCTGTCTAACCTTACTGTTTGAAAGCCTTGGGGGAGAAATTCAGTGTCTTTAATGTGGGCTTTTAGCCAGGTCTTGGTGGTAGCAATAATGTATGGTTGTTGGTGAGTGACCCATGCATGATAGTCAGAGATTTTATTCTGAATGCTTCAGAGATTTAGGTTTACTATGTATAACAATTTGTGGGAGTTTCAGTGGATGGGTGTGGTGGGAATGTAGACTGCAGTGGGTCCTGGATTGGGGTATATATAACCACATAAAGCTATGCTGGAGAGTTTAGAGATATGATATGATTGTCTTAGGTTGGGGATACATTTGGAGTGAGTTGTTTGAAAATATAGAGTAGGTAGTAATAATAGGTACAACTGGTTTTTAAATGTTGAGGAGACAGGTTTTATTTTGTGATGGAGGACAGGATTTAGTTGATAGAGGCCTGTGGACTTATCAGTATAGCAGTTGGCAGGAATAGGTAAGGAGGTGGCGGTAGAAGAGACGTTAGTAGATAAAGAGATGGCTTTTTGAGCAGAGAGGATTAAAAGGGGTATAAGGAGTGTGAAAAGGAGTAGGGTAGAGAGTGTGAGTGTAGAGGTAGAGGGCATATTAGATGGCCTTGGAGTGTTGAGCTGTTAAGAGAAGTAGGGCTTAGACTAGTTGTTTCTGAATTGTGATTGGGAGTCTAGAGAGAGTATAGTCTCTTGTGGTAGGTCGCAGATGCAGAGGTAGAATGCTTAAGATGAGTAGAGGGAGAATATTTAGATTGTGATGATCACAAAAATATTTTAAAGAAATAGTCTGAATCCTACCTCTCAACCTCTTAGAGCAAGAAATCTGGACAAAGGCCCAAAACTATGGACACTTTTTAGATCTCGCTCTTACAAACTTAGTTAATAGAATAACAGATTTCCAGTTAGCATGAAATTGATAGAAGATATGAACTCTAAAACTCAAATTTCTGTCATTATTTTCTTACTTCAATCCTCAGTGATTTGGCAATGATTTGCCAGAAAACAAAATTTCTGGAGAAACAGACCAAAATATGAGGCAAAAATGTTGACATTCTGTGAAAAATCCGGACAGTTAAGAGGTATGGTCTGAATGCTGAAGAAAGAGAAAGTGTAAATGCAACATTAAAAACTGTTATACACTACTAGAAAGAAAATTAAAAAAAAGTTCTACTGTTGCAAACTGTTCATGAAATACTGTTGGTGGCCAGAAAAGAAATGCAAGACGTTTGTTAAATAAAACCAATATAGATTGGATCAGGGCTACTGTTGTCTAGATACTGATCTGTGATGTTCAATTCACAAACAGGGGCATAAAAAGAATATCTATAGATGCTGTGAGACATTTCTTTGAATATTTTCATCCCCAACACTTGCCAACAATCTGCGTGATCATTGCAACTCTGAGCTTTTCTCCCAGAGTATCCTTCAGGCATCAGAGATTCAGCCATCATCCAAGCAGCCACAGTTTTTTTACTATGTACCCATCATCACCCCCTCCCCCTTCCCCAGAACCCTTGGTTCTACACACCCAAGGCTTCTGTTGAAATGAGCTTTAGCAAAGCTATATCACCTACTTCCACATAGAAGGCCCTGCTTCCATTGTAAGTAAGCACTTCTATGTGACTTACAGTCACCACCAAGTATCCTAGCATAGAGCATGCATACAATTTTTCCACCCCAGGGCAAGTGATTAGGTGTTGCCTCTTCACATCACCTCTCCACCAGCTTGTTCAATACCTAAGTCACTAACCAAACCCAGAACAGTTGGCTTGTACTCAGGGCTTTATCCTCAGCATTTTTTTTATTTATTCTTCCCACAAACACTGTTGAAATGGTAAACATTTGGGTTCATATAAACCCTGTTCATGTAAGTCAAATGCAAGCAAAGAATATAAGAGGTACCGGTAGTCGGTATGGACTTAGGTTGTTTTAATATGCATTTTTCTGATACATATTTATATTTGGTTTAGACACCATTTTACATTATTGTTTAATCCAGGAAGAGAAAGGGCAACACTGATATTAAAAATCTGTTATTAATGGCAGGTTTGTAGACACATGTTCAAGATTTAAAATGATAGTAGGAATTACATGAGTAAAATCTAAATACTAACTTGCTACAGTTTTGCTAAACTATGACAGGATTCTTTGAACTTTATCACAAAAAGATGAAAAGAAACACAGAAAATATTAATTCTATAAAACATATCCTTGGCAAAATAAAATGTTCGATAGTAATCCTAAGTAGTACTACTCACAGAAAGGTCAGGAGGAGGAATTAATTCTTGACTGGACTGCAAAAATAAGAGCGTACAAACAACACAAACTTGACAGACAATAAGACTTGATACATAGCTGTTTGAGCAGACAAGTCATCTAACTGCAGTGTCGATTATTTCAAGAAAAAATGTTGTACACGTTAAACACAGAATGTTCCTTTTCAACAGACATTGTACATTGTAAAGCATTCTGCAGTTGTACAGAAGTTCTTATTCTTTGTTTTGTATAAGATATTGTGATTTTTTTGTGCCCTTGAGGTCAGTTACTGCCTCTAGTCATTACTGCTGTTGTATTAAATTTTGTAGTCACATCTTGTTGAAAGAAACATTAGTCCATCCCAGTTTTACATCTAAGCTATCTGTTTTATTGTATTGACTTTTTTATTAACTTATTTGTTAGCCAGGTAAGTGAACTAGTCTTTCTCCAATTTTTTAATAATAACCTGTGCCGGAAGAGCTTGGGTAAATTTAATGTGTTTGTATAGTTTAGACCAGCCAATCAACCCACATATGCTGGAAGATGAAAAGACACCAGAGGACCTGGTAAAAACCCATTCAGATTCAGGAAAAACATGCAACTTCACATACACTGTGACTGGTGGTCACAACTGGACATCGAACCCTGCAGCCATGAGACAGAGATCATAACCACAAGATAGCATGCTGCAAATGTCTCACACTTAGGACAGAGCATGCTGCAGATATATCACACTTAGGACAGACAGCACACTGCAGATGTATTGCCCTTAGGACAGGCAACATGCTACGGACATACCACCAGTTAGGACACACAGCATGCTGCAGACACATCACTACTTAGGACAGACAGCATGCTGCAGATGCATCACTACTTAGGACAGACAGCATGCTGCAGATGCATCACTACTTAGGACACACAGCATGCTGCAGACACATCACTACATAGGACAGACAGCATGCTGCAGACATATCACCACTTAGGACACACAGCATGCTGTAGATGCATCACTACTTAGAACAGACAGCATGCTGCAGATTATCACCACTTAGGACATATAGCATGCTACAGACATATCACCACTTAGGACACACAGCATGCTGAAGACGCATCACTACTTAGGACAGACAACAAGTTGCAGACATATCATCACTTAGGACAGACAACATGCTACAGACATATCACCACTTAGGACAGACAGCCCACTGCAGATGTATCACCACTTAGGACAGGCAACATGCTATGGACATACCACCACTTAGGACACACAGCATACTGCAGACGCATCACTACTTAGGACAGACAACATGCTGCAGATGCATCACTACTTAGGATACACAGCATGCTGTAGATATATCACCACTTAGGACATACAGCATGCTGCAGATGTATCACCACTTAGGACAGACAGCATGCTGCAGATGTATCACCACTTAGGATAGACAGCATGCTGCAGATATATCACACTTAGGACAGACAGCACACTGCAGATGTATTGCCCTTAGGACAGACAACATGCTACGGACATACCTCCACTTAAGACACACAGCATGCTGCAGACACATCACTACTTAGGACAGACAGCATGCTGCAGATGCATCACTACGTAGGACAGACAGCATGCTGCAGACATCACCACTTAGGACACACAGCATACTGTAGATGCATCACTACTTAGAACAGACAGCATGCTGCAGATTATCACCACTTAGGACATACAGCATGCTACAGACATATCACCACTTAGGACAGACAGCACACTGCAGATGTATCACCACTTAGGACAGGCAACATGCTATGGACATACCACCACTTAGGACACACAGCATGCTGCAGACGCATCACTACTTAGGACAGACAGCATGCTGTAGATGCAGCACTACTCAGGACAAACAGCATGCTGCAGATGCATCACTACTTGGGACAGACAACAAGCTGCAGACATATCATGACTTAGGACAGACAAGCTGCAGACATACCACTTAGGAGAGACAACATGCTGCAGATGTATCACCACGAAGGACAGACAACATACTGAAGACATACTGGCTCATAGGTGTTTACTAGGCTAACAAACACAAGGGCCTTTTTAAACCTAGCCATATATCCCAAATCACTGAAAAGTTCTGGTACCCTTAATAAGTGTAAGCAAAGGCTTGGGAAATGAAACATTTACAAGCAGGGGCCTGGGAGATGTTACATTTACTGGTTGCCTCTGTCAATTAGAGACATAGGTGCCGAACCAGGAATGAATTTCCTGTTGCCCATCCAATTGTGCAAGTTGCACTTGAATTGGGTTAGGGAGGAACTCTGCTTCACATGGATGGTGAGCCTGTTCCATAGACAGGGTAGTCTCTGGGATACATACCTGTCTCTCACACAGTTCCTATTTATATCACAGATAAGGTTTAAGTCTTTAGTATGGGTGATTCTGGTGCTGTTTTATTTGTGGATATGCAGGAGGTCCATCAGAGTGAGGACTGATAATTCCTTGTATGCTAGACATAGGTCTCCCCTCAACAGTATACAGGGATAGGGCCTTGAGGTGGTCTGCATATGATGTTTTACTTATGCCCTGTATTGCTTTAGTGAGGAACTTCTGTGGACATTCCAATTGTTGGATATGCCTAGTTAGATACATAACAAAGGGAGTATTGTACTCAATGATAGGTCCTATGAATGCTAAATATAGTGGAACAATGACTTCCTTGGACCTAGATGCCATACCTTTGTTTATAAGTGGAGTAACATAGAATGATTTCTTCACTACTGTAGACACATGATGGTCAAAGGCTAGATGACTGTCTATGTGTGTCCCTAAGTCCCTGACTGCTAGGGCAACTCTAAGGGGTTTGTTATCAATATGATAATTACCAGGGGTGGATGACTTCCAGAAGGATATTATTATGCATTTCTTGGCATTCAGTTTTAATCCATGGTTCTGACGCCAGTTGTTCGTCTGTGTCAGCCCTTCCTGGAGAACATCTGTGTCAGTGTGGGAATCAAAGACAGCTCCTAATTTGCAATCATCTGCAAATTTAGTCATCCAGAGACCATTGACATTGGCCTTGACTTCAGAGAAGTAAATGCCAAAAAGGAGCGGTCCAAGGACTGATCCCTGAGGGACTCCACTTCTGACTGGCCTCTTTCTAGAGGTGGACTCCCCAACTCTAACTTCCTGTGTCCAGTCTGTTAGCCAATTGGTTATCCACCAGGTAACATACGGGTTTGTAGCTAACCTCTTGAGATTGTCAACAATGCCCAAGAGGGGTATTTTGTCAAATGCCTTGACTTGGTCAAAGTAGGCAGTGTGAAACATTTTGCCCTCATCCATTGCTTTGGTGACCTTCTTGAAGAAGTCCAGTAGGTTGAGTAGGCATGACCTTGTCTTGACAAAACCAAACTGGGCTGGATCCAATATCTGGAGGTTTCCTATGTCATTATTGATAATTTCCATGATAATTCTTTCCATGGCTTTGTATACAAGACTAGTGAGACTTATGGGTCTGTAGTTTCCAGGGTCTGTAGATGGCCCACCTTTGTGCAGAGTGATGGCTGTTGCTGTTCTCCATTCATGAGGCATGAAGCTTGTTTGAAGGCTACAGTTAAATAGCAATTCCATAGGGCCTGATAGGTCATGTTTCATGTTATTTAGAAGTCATCCTGGGATTTTGTCTGATCCCATTAATGCAGTGATCTTGGCCTTACAGAGAGCATTAAAAACATGTTCCCTAGTGATAGCAGGGGGAGTTATATTTCATATATTTGATTTGTGTCACACTGATGTCCCACTCACCAGGCTGAACAAGGAGAAAATTACAGTCAGCTGCCTGTTGGGTGCCAGGATCCACCACATAATGCATGCACTCAAGTCATTCCACAACAATACAAATATGACTCTGTCGTTGTCCATGTTGGAGAGAATGACTTGAGACGTACCTCCCTGGACTACATGAAAAGAGACATGGAAGAGCTCTCAGATCATGTGGCCCAGGCAGGTATGACCCTACTCCTGAGTAGCATCCTGCCTTTGCCCAGAATTATACCACAGTATAAGGACAAAATGATCGACTTCAACAATTGGCTAAGCTTCTGGTGTCATTCAAAGGGGATCCAGTATCTGTCTGCCTGGGACGACATGATCGACAGACCACGATGCTTTGCCAGGGATGGTCTGCACCTGTTGCCCCTGGGATTCAGGTTACTGGCTAAGACTCTTGCCACCCATATAGTGCCTTTTTAAGCAAAGTTTAAAGGACAAAACCACCACCGTAACAGGTACATACATGCAAAATCTGAAGGTAATGCTACTCAATGCTAGAAGTCTAAACCTCAAAATGCACTCTCTCGAGGCATTCCTAAAAATGGAGAACATTGATATCTGTGCAGTAACTGAGACCTGGTTCAAGGCACCACAGAGCACCCCTGCAATACCAGGCTACAACTCTTACCACATTTTTCGGCCACCAAACCTGGACCGAAACACTAAAGGTAGAGGAGTGTCCATATTCACCAAGGATATTCACACCACCAGGCTAGTTGCCCAACACAATCCATCTGAAATTCTCCAGGTGCAACTAACACTAGGTAAGACTGCAATCCAAATTGTAGCTTGCTACTGATCCCCCACCATGCCCCAAGATTCGCACTACACCTTTCTAAACATTATATTAAGATACAACCAAACACCCTAATACTGGGTGATTTCAACTACCCTGCCATTAACTGGGAAAACTACTCATGTACCAACACCTTTGCCCAACAATGCTTGGAATTCATAAATTCCAATGCCCTGGATCAACTAATCCATTGTCCCACCAGGGGCTCCAGTATCCTAGACCTGGTCATTACCAACATGGAAATCAATGCTCCACACCTATGGTCACGCCCTCGTTGGTCAGGTCTGACCATAAGCTAATCACCCTTGACATCCACATCCTACCCCACCCCCCAGTAAGGAAGCCTCCGTAAAAAACTTCTCCAAAGCCAACTTTATGCTACTCAAATCAGAAGTAACAAACTTCATGACACCCATGCAGACGGGAACTGAAAGTTCGACTGCTGAATCCTACACTAAAGCACTGTAAGAGCACATCCACTCGTGCATGAATTGTGCCATCCCCAATAGAAACAAGACACTCTCCTCCAAAAAAATGAAGCCAATCTGGTGGTCCCTTGCCATAAACAAACTTTACAACAAAAGGAAGAAACTGTTGCAGAAAAGAAGAAAATCCCAGGATGCAAAAAACTCCCTTACCAGCCTCAGTAAGAAGCTGAGATCCCTCATAAAATCCTCCAAAGCTAGTTACAAAAATAATATTGCCAAAAGATTCCAAAGACAACCACAAGGCATTTTATAGCTATGTCAAGAATCTAAATGGCAATGCTCAGATCTGATCTGAGCTACAACAGAATGTCATTAAATATACTGATCCCAAGGATATTGCCAATATCCTGCCAGATCGATTCAGTGCAAACTTCACCCCCCTCCCACTCCCTAAAGGACCCATCTCAATACTGAAAGATTGCCAAATTCCGGTAATAACGGCCACACAGGTAAAAAACGCACTTTTCAAAGCTAAGAATACAGCTTCCATGGGACCAGACAACATCCCATGCTGTGTACTACATAAACTACAAAATGAACTGGCACCTCACCTAAGTGTTATGTTTAATCATAGCCTCACCTCAGGCTTCGTGCCCACCGAGTAGCGCACAGCTACAGTTATCGCACTCCATAAGGGGGGATCCACCTTGGATACCAGGAACTACTGCCCCATCAGTTTGATGAGCCTAATCTGCAAGGCCATGGAACTTATTAACAAAGACATTGGCAACCTTCAAACACTGGACCCCACATAGTCTGGGTTCATGAAGGGCCGATCTTGTCTCCTGAACCTGATTGACTTCTTCAAATCAGTCTCCAGAGCCGTGGACAAGGGTAAGGTGGTCCACACAGCCTATCTGGACCTCACCAAGGCCTTCAACACCATCTCCCACTCTGGAATCATAGATAAACTTACTAAGTTGGCCATTAATCCCTACATCACTTGATAGGTTGCCAACTGGCTTACTGATAGAACCCACATTGTAAAAGTAGCCGACTCCAAATCCAGCTCCAGACAAATGACAAGTGGAGTACCTCAGGGTTCAGTCCTGGGACCACTCTTGTTTGGCATCTACTTCTCTAAAGTACAGGCCAACACTAAGGGGCTCTGGCTAGCAAAGTTTGCAGAAGACTGCAAACTGGGAGCCATTACTGAATCCCCAAATGATGTGGATATTCTACAAAAGGGCCTTACAGAAACAGATGCTTGGTGCCAGAGCCATGGGCTCAAGCTCAATGCCATGAAATGTATAGTTATCCCCTTTGGGAAAAAACATGTATCCATGAATTACCACATAGGTGGCAGTACACTAAACACTGAAAGTGTGATAAGAAACATAGGGACACAGGTGGACAGTGGTCTCATCTTCGATAACCACATCACCACAACAGTCAGGAAATCCTTCTATGTGGCACACCTCATCATTAAGGGCTTTTCATCCAGAACAAAGGAGATCATTGTCCCACTGTACTCATCCCTCATTAGACCCATTATAGAATACAATGCCCCGTTTGGCATGTACCTCTCAAGACATCTGCAACAACTGGAAAGGCCACAGAAATAACTCACTAAAAGAATCACAGGCCTAAAGCAGATGCCCCATGCTGACTGTCTAAAAAAACTCCACCTATATTCTGTTGCATATCATCTACTCAGAGGCGATCTCTGCTTAACATACAAGGCCAAGTCAAACCCAGAGCTGTTGGACATGCTTCACTTAAAGAAATCCCAATCCCTCAGAGACACACGCTCCAGGGATCTAAACCTTGTCATCACAATGAACAAAACATCCTGGAGGGATAGGTTCCTGATCCAGAGACTTCCCAGAGTCTGGAATAGACTGTCCATACATGTCAACCAGAGCACCACTTTGGCCCGCTTCAAAAGGAACCTTGATGATTGGATGAGAGATAAGAAATTCACCCTGGGGATCAAGTCAGTCGCCCTGTTATACTGTGGGAAGAAATAGCCAGGGACTTGTTATGGCTAGGCTTGTATAGGCCCTAGGGCAGATAGCCTAATACCAACCTATGAACCTATGAACCTATGATGGTATTTCTTGATATGAGGTTGAGGGTTAGAGAGGGGTAAAGTTGGAGCTGAATTTATTGGCCAGTAAGTTTTTTATATCTTCTGGCTCAGTATAGATGGCTCCAATTACAGTGAGCTCTGCACACAATTGTGTATTGCCTTTGAAGTTGCGGACACAGCTAAAACATGCCTTGTGGTTATCCTTGGCCTGGGAGGACAAATTTACCTAAAATTTGGCTTTGGTAGACTTTATTTGCCCTCTGACTTTTTTGTTTAGTTTGTTGGGAGTATTTTTATCCTACTGGGTGCAGTAGCTCATAATTTTTGCCATGATTTTCTTTCTTCTGTTATATAGTCTATTGATTTTGTGATTCCACCAGGATGGCTTGTTTTTTGAGTTAGTTCTGTACTTCTTCCTGGTTGGTACAGCTGCATCTATGCAGCTATTAACATGCTTGTATAGGGTTTCTATGAACAGTTCTGTGAACAGTTCTGCATAGGCAGCAGTGTTCTCAGGGTATATGGAGACTTGAAATTTTGCCAGATTATCACTTAATAGCAGGAAGTTAGCCTTATAGTAGTTCCTGAATATTCTAGGTTTAGTTGGGGGTCCAGGTTTTATTTTTACTTCAAAGGAGACCATTTTGTGGCCTGACCTTGCCAGGGAAGACATTACACTAAGGGGTGTGCAACACTATCCCATATTAGTGAGGACCAGATCCAGTTTGCTTGCACCCCTGGTTGGTGTATTGACAATCTGGTCCAGGAAGTTTGTGTCTACAAAACCCAGGAATCTCTGTTCCTATACAATTGGTGTTGTATAGGACTCACATTTAATAGTAGGGTAATTAAAGTCACCTATGAATATGGTATTAGGTTGGATGGTAAGTGTTTCCACCATATTACCACTTAGAGCAGACAACATCTTGCAGCTGTATCACCACTTACGACGGACAACATGCTATAAATTTATCACCACTTAGGACAGACAACATGCTGCAGACATATCACCACTTAGGACAGACAAGCTGCAGACATATCTCCACTTAAGACAGACAACATGCTGCAGATGTATCACCACTTACAACGGACAGCATGGTGCAGATCTATCACCACTCAAGACACACAGCATGCTGCAGATGAATCACCACTTAGGACAGATAGCATGCTGCAGATATATCACCACTTAGGTCACACAGCATGCTGCAGATGCATCACTACTTAGGACAGACAACATGCTACAGACACATCACCACTCAGGACACACAGCATGCTGCAGATGCATCACCACTTAGGACACATATCATGCTACAGACACATCACCACTTAGGACACACAGCATGCTGCAGATGCATGACCACTTAGGAGACACAACATGCTACAGACACATCACCACTTAGGACACACAGCATGCTGCAGATGCATCACCACTTAGGACAGACAACATGCTGCAGACATATCACCACTTAGGACAGACAAGCTGCAGACATATCTCCACTTAAGACAGACAACATGCTGCAGATGTATCACCACTTACAACGGACAACATGCTGCAGATGTATCACCACTTAGGACAATCAACATACTGCAGACATATCACCACTTAGAACAGTCAACATGTTGCAAATGTATCACCACTTAGGACAGATAACATACCGCAGCTGTATCAACACTTAGGACAGACAATATCCTTCAGATGTATCAACACTTAGGACAGACAATATGTTGAAAACATATCACCACTTAGAAAAGACAGCATGCTACAAACATCACCACTTAGGACACACAGCATGCTGTAGATGCATCACCACTTAGGACAGACAACATGCTGCAGACATATCACCACTTAGGACAGACAAGCTGCAGACATATCTCCACTTAAGACAAACAACATGCTGCAGATGTATCACCACTTACAACGGACAACATGCTGCAGATGTATCACCACTTAGGACAGTCAACATACTGCAGACATATCACCACTTAGAACAGTCAACGTGTTGCAAACGTGTCACGACTTAGGACAGATAACATACCGTAGCTGTATCAACACTTAGGACAGACAATATCCTGCAGATGTATCAACACTTAGGACAGACAATATGTTGAAAACATGTCACCACTTAGAAAAGACAGCATGCTACAAACGTATCACCACTTAGGACTCTTTGTCTACTGTTATTTTTCAGTTACCAGATTAAATGTCCCTGTAGCTTCAAATTCTGCTCTGTAAATGGTCATGCATATATTAAAAATTGGAGCTGGTATTCATAGACATAGTGCACCACTGCATACAGAAGTGATTTACATGTACTCAATTTCTAAAAAGTATGTTGGTGCGTGATAGTGCACATTTATAGGTTCATGAATTATGATACAGGTGGCAAACACCCAGGCTGCTATAGTGCAGCAATGTAGGCAGGAGCGGTCAAGAACAGTGCACTATCAAGGTACAAATACCATATGTACAGGCTATGAAGATATGGGGACAGTTATACAAATGTGGTCCATTATAGGACACTTGATGCATAAATACTTAATCATATGGGGTGGCAGCAATAAATGTACTATTTCATTAACTAGCCTGCCTGCAATTGTGCTCTTGGGCATAAAGAACACACATGCTATTATACTCTTGATATAAAACTTCATAAAACATGTACTAAATATAACCATTTTAAAATACATGAATGGACAGGAGTACTATTTATAAAAGCATGTACACAACTATTTAGAGTTTAAATAAAAGAGAAAATATATTTCTTTTGTAGAATCCCCTATCATTCATGGAGGTTATGAGGATGCCACACTAAACTATGCGGCTTGCTGTGTCTGGCTAAGCTACCATCTATGGCATTGAAGGAAGTGCTACACTTGTACCATGATCCTAGGAAGATGTGGCTGGATACCATGATCCTAGGAAGATGTGGCTGGATATGAGCACCCCCAGACTCAAAAGGATAGAGATTGATGTCTTGGGAACTCTTCTGGGCACTAACTGTAGAGTGGTCCACAGAAATTCTGGTAGGAATGTAATAGTCCCACCACAGTTCAGAGAAATCTACCACCATCAGTTGCTGGTGTGTTGCCATGACTTCTGCTAAATGCAGTGTATCCTGCAGAACCTCCTACTTGACCTATTATATTTCCATCTTGTCAGCCTTTGTACCAAACAAAAGGTTCTCCATTTGAGCCAAACAACAGGAGAAAGGTCAAACAGTGCAGTGCACACACATGCTCATTGTCTCCTGAAGTTCCTTCTGCTTCTGAAGTTCCTTCTATTACATTTGTTGATCAGAAACATAACAAACAGGTTAGCATATGATGCACAAAACCTTATCCTATGTCAACAACTATACAGATCTGCAGTGTTAGTACAGCTCCTGATATGGCTACCTGGCAGCTGTACCATAGTAAATAGATTGTAGAGTGGTCATACACCAAGGCAGAGAAGGTGATACATAGAGGTTTGGCTGATCACAGGACATGGAGCCAACCAAGCACAATCTACATAGAACCTTTGTATAGGAGAATTTGAGTTTCAATATGGCACATCAACACTTGTTATTCTATATAGTACCAAGTTCTAATGACAGAGGGTTTGTCACAGTAGTTAAAAGACACATATATGTAGAACAGGGTAAAGGAAGACATGACACAAGAATGTCACCATGTCACAGAGAAAACCAAGTTTGAACTAGATGTTTGCAGATGCCTGATAAGAAGCTGAAATATCATTGAGGAGTTTGGACAGTAGAAGGATATGACAAGGTGAAAAGTGGTCCCTTATACCTTTGACACATGCTGTGAGATTTGTATACCCGAGCTTAGTGGAGGCTTTGAAAAACATGGTTTGTGACCCGAACGGGTGAGTCTCAGTTCAGTATCATTCAAAAGTATTGAAAATGCAGTTTATTAGGGTGACTGAGTATTTTAATGGGGAAAGAATGGAAAAATATGAGTATATCCTTTGTATGTAGGATAGTAATGAATTTGAGGTGATACCAAGGGATTTTCCTATAAGTTAAAGAGCACTATGGATTCCTTTATAACACAAATTTGAAAGCATGCATTAAGAGATAAAGTATGCCTGATCAAAAGGGCCTTGTTCTACAGGTAGATACTGAGTCATTTGTGAAAAGTGCCAAGGGTATCCAAGCTTATTGGTTTATGTAATAGTATCTGAAGGTACACATGGCTGAAGTAATTATAGGAATATGAAAGCTATCTGCAGATGATACATTTATGGATGGCTAAGTTAATGCTATTTGCATGTAATGCCACTGATGTACAGTCATCTGTTTTGAATTCATGCCAAATAAGATCTAGAAGCAAGAAGGAGGTTAGGTACTTACTGGCAGGAGCAAAAACTAATTTCTCTAGTACTTTTCCCACTTCAAGCAGCAGGGATATGAAGGATATGAGGCAGTAATTTGAAAGAGGAGTGCAGTCATCCCATTTAGGAACAAGCATAATCATGGTATGTATATAAAGAGAAAGGATGCACTGGACCGCACATTAAGTTTAGATGACAATGCACAAAATGAAAACATATTATTACAACTGCACTCTTCAACAAATCTAGAAGATCAACTCATGTAACTGTCTTTTCCTTTACTGACAGGACCATACTGCATATATGAATTGCCATAAGAAGGAAGTTTATGGGAAGACAGGATACAGTACAATCATTATAGTAACAGATAGATGCAGCTTTTTAAGATCCCAAAATTGAATGTCCAAAATAAATCAGATTAGGTGGTAGAAACTGCACTAGGATTGCTGTAACTCACCCCTTTCTTAATCATTGTTTCATAGGTGATTACTAGGCTAATGGTACAAGAGCCTTTACAAGCCTAGCCAATAATACCCAGGATATGACAATATTATATCTTAATTCAACAGATATGGGATGGGGTAATATCATGGTAATGGGTCTTTGGGTGTTGGAGCCCTGAGTCATTTTACAGACTGCCTCTGTCCATAAGGGGCATAGACAGCACCCTGTGAGTGAATTTAAGGTTCCCCATCCATTTATCCAAATTCTTTTTAAAGAGAGTGAGGGATGGGCTTTGTTTTACAATGGTGGGAAGTTTATTCCATAGACAAGATAGCCTTTGGGACATGAATCTGTCTCTCCAGCAAGTTCTGTTAGAGTCATAAATAAGGTTAGGTCCAAGGAATGCCTAACCCTCATATAATTTTTCTTGGGAATATGTAACATTTTCATCAGAGCTGGATCAGAGAATGGCTTGTAGGTCGGACATGAGTCACCTCTCAATAAACGACATGAGACGGAGTAAAGGGATAGGGCCTTTAGTTTGTCTGCATAAGACATGTATCTTACACTTTTTTTAGTGAGAAACCTCTGGGGCCGCTCCAATTGGTGTAAGTGCTTCATTAGGTAAATGCAGAAGGGAACTTTGTACTCAGTCATGGGCCTGATGAGGGCTAAGTACAATGGCATTATGACTTGGTTTGACCTTGATATTATGTCTTTACTTATAAGTTGAGCCACACAGAATGATTTCTATATTACCGTAGCTACCTGGTGGTCAAAGTTTAGGTTACTATCTATCTGTGTCCCTAGGTCACTCACTACTGGGTCTACTTTTAGGGATATACTACAATATTATAATTTCCAGGGATATCTGATTTACCAAAGGGTATGATTACACTATTTTTAGCATTTAGTCTCAGACCATGGTTTTGGCACCAGTCATTTGTCATTTTAGGCCTGTTTGTAGGATTTCAACATCACTTGGGGATTCAATAATTGCTCCCAGCTTACAGTTGTCGGCAAACATGGTGAGCCAGGGGGCCCCAACATTGGCCTTCACTTCAGAGATGTATATACCAAACAGGAGGAGTCCCAACACTGCACCCTGTAGGACACTGCTAGTAACATGTTTCTTATCGGGAGTGGATTTACCTATCTGGACAACATGTGTCCTGTCAGGTTTGCTATCTATCTGACAATGTAGAGGTTTATGCCTAACTCAATAAGTTTATCTATGACTCTTGGGGGGGGGGGGGGGATTATGGCAAAAATGTGGCTAGGTCTTGATAAGCGGTGTGTACCATTTTACCCTCATCCATGGACCTGGTGACTTTCTTGAAGAAGTCCACCAGGTTAAGCAGGTAAGACCTCCCTCTGACAAAGCCAAATTGGGTCTGGTCCAGTGATGAAGAGTTCCTATGTTGTTCTTATTGATCAGGTCCATGATAATTTTGTCCATGGCCTTGCAAATAAGATTGGTCAAGCTTATGGGTCTGTAGTTCCATGGGTCAGTTGATGGACTCCCCTTACACAGACAGACAACTGTTACAGTCATCCATTCCTCTGGGACAAAGCCCATCTGCAGGCTGTGGTTAAAGAGGGTTTCTAGTGGCCCTGACAGAGTCTGTTTTATGCTTTTAAGAAGCATCCTATAATGTTGTCAGGGTCCACAGAGGCTGTGTTTTTGTTTTTAGCAAGCACAGTGAAGACTTGTTCCCTCATAATGACCAGAAGGTGGATGCTTGCAGGTATTTCTTCAGGTGAGGACTGAGGTGATGGGAGGAAAAGTTTGAACTGAACTTGACAGCCAGCAGGTTTGCTATAGTTTCAGACTGAGTGTAAGTGTTGCACTTGCCATTCATGATTAACTCTGCACATTGCTGAGCATTTCACCTGAGGATACGAACATAATTAAAAAAAACCTCCTGGTTATCTCTCATCTGGGAGGATAGCTTTGCCTCATAGTTTGCTTTGGCAGATTTGACCATCTCTCTAATTTGTTTGTTTAGACTGGTGAGTGTCTTTGTGCATTGTTTTGTCTGTTCCTTCTTGACTTTGGAGAGGATTTTTTTTCCTTTTGTTGAATAGCCTATTTATGCTAGGGGTCCACCAGGGTGGTTTATTTTTGCCAGTAATCATAGATTTGACTCAGACAGGTAACTGCATCCTCCCTGCAGCTAAGAATGTGGTTGCACAGTGCTTTTGTGTACAGCTCAGAGTAGGCCTCTGTGTCATCAGGGTTCGGAGGGGCTTGGAAGTTTAATAAGCTGTCACTTAGTTTCAGGTAATTGGCCTTAGCAAAGTTCTTAAAAGGTTTGGAGTTTGATGGGGGTTCTATGTTAGTTTTAATACTAAAGGAGATCATTTTGTGGCCAGATCATACCAGGGAGGAGTTAATGAACAGGAGGGAGCAGCATCCCTCCATATTCATAGTTACCAGATCTAGGATATTTGTACCTCTAGTCAGGGGTGGCTCGTCCTATCAGACTGCCGGTCTGCAGCCCTCCCACATAGAAAAAAAAGGAAAAACAGTATGTGAAACAGAAAATCTATTCAGACTGCCTTTATCGGCAGTCCAAATGCAGAAAAACAGGTACCCAGCAACCTGTGCTGTAGGGTCCCTAGAAATCTGTGCGGTCAATGACCGCACAGAACAGAGGAGCTCCGGACTGCTTCCTTTGCAGTCAGAGCCAATGAGGAGTGAGCTGAGAGCCCTCTCAGCTCTCATGGGGATTTCGCTGCACGGGCGTCATGTAGAGCAATCGGTTCTGTTGGATTATTTGGCTTCCCTGCAGGTCGGTCGTCGCTAGCTTCAGAAGGTAGGTGCAGGCATGGTCGGGTGGTCGCTGGCTTCAGAAGGTAGGTGCAGACATGGTCGGATGGTCGCTGGCTTCAGAAGGGTTGTGTGTGTGTGTGTGTGTGTGTGTGTGTGTGTGTGTGTGTGTGTGTGTGTGTGTGTGTGTGTGTGTGTGTGTGTCTTTGTCTGTGTGTGTGCTGTGTACATGGATAGGCAAGCACATTGTGTGTTACAGTACAAAAGAGCATAGTTTATAGCCTTACATTGTTGCCTGTCACTGAGTCACTTAACTGAATGAGAACTACAAAATTCGTAATGCTGTTCTGCATTACCAAACCTGAAGCTACTGCTTGGCTAGATACACAGTTTATCTACAGTGATCATAGACCAGGTTGGTCATTTGTTTCCCATAAGTGCCGATAAATGCTGATAATAGAAGAAAACAATTTAAACTTGAAAATGCAAATAAATTACTAAAACTTCTGTGTTTCATAAAACTACTATAAAAATACAAATCTGAAAGACAATATTTAAATCCCATGAAATAATTGACATCTTTCATAATCATAACTTTCAAAGGCTAGAAAAGCAACAAAACAGAAATACCTACATGGAGTTTTTAGGAAGCTGAAGAATCATATCAAGCTCATCATTAAACTTTAAGCCGGGAAAAAAATCACTGCAATTCAGAAAGGTTAATACTGCCTGCACTGATTGGATATGTCTGCACTGCTCAGTAGGGAAATGGTGGTAATCTGCAACTCTAAGACAGGATGAAGCCAAACTGACAAACAATTTGTTAATGGCTTATTATCATGTCCCTGAATTGGGCACCTGCTCTGTTAGATCTTACCATGATAGTATTCCCCCTGCCAGCCCCTGAATCACAGTTGCATTCCATCTTGTGCACATGTCCACGTGTCAGAGACACACACACATGAATAGTTTTGTAGTACTCACCCAGAGGTATGCTAAGAGCTCTGATTCCTCCATTGATGAGAATGGGCATATGTTGTCAAAAGATAACATATACTTGTTCCACTTCATGCCCAAAACAGCGTGTTAGAGTTAGTCCCTTAATTGTTCTACTACGCTGTTCAGATGCTGGTGATATTTCTGGGGGAGAGCAAGTGACTGACTGATTAGCATTAGCTATGCCTCTAGAGTGCTGTATCTGCATGCGGCTTCGTCAATGAAACTGCTCACTGTGCTGACCACCTGTTCCTTCATACTGCTGTTGCTGTATAGCAGTCTCTGAATCACTTAAGACTTAGATCAGTGTAGAAAAAAAACTGTGCATTAAGTCTTCCTGAATCCCTTGGAATAATTCTATAAAACATTAAATATTTTTGCTACTAAAATATTAATCACTTTAAAACAGTGATGCACCAAGTCTGAGTGTGGATTATACTAAATTAACTGATGTTTGCAGTGCTAAATACTAGGTGTGGTGAAATGTCGACATAATCCCCACTCCAACATAGCTTTTTATAATGTATTGCTGGATCCTATGCAGAGAGGACAGCATGTGTAAATGTTATTTGTATGCTTTTATTAACCAGGTGACCAAATGGAGATGTGTACCTTTTCCTTTTCTCCTGTCTTAATAGATGACAAGCACCAGGTTATACAATGGGAAAATATACGTTTACAAAATCACACCAAGCATGACTGCAAGCATATTATAATCCATTTCACAATAAATAAATAACAGAGAACCATGGTGTAAGCATTGCTAGCACATCTTGATACAGATGGTTATTCTGGGTAGCCCAGCAGTGACTCAGAGCTAAGTCATATGGTTATCCTTTGTCTGTCGATCACCTGTTAGCATTATTCAGTTAACTAGCAATGTCTTCATACAATGAAAGTTGAAGTAGACTATATATATTCTTGATATGAATACTGATAAACTTTCTTGAAGTGTTCCTTTTTATCTTTACTCGTAACTAGTTTGGTTTGATGACATTCGCAAAGCCAGAGTGATCAAACTCTGATACCAAGATGGAGTAAATCTCACTGTACACATTCCTCTGCCATTGATTATTCTGATTTTGTATTTGTACCTTTAATTTTCTGCCTAAATAAATGTTTTATAAAATATGTACCATTAAAATTTCACGGATATTAGTGGGTTATAATAAAAATGTACTCTGTGTTTTAATTTTGAAAGCTAATAGTGTTTTCTTTGAGTGAGTTTGAGAATTTTGGGGATTATATGTACAAGGCTGTAGCTTTTCTCTCCTGAAACCAGGGCAAACGTGGACCCAGGAAGCACCACAAGCTAGTAGTCTCAAAAGCTTGCTGTTGCTGTAAATCGGGGTGCTTCTCTGAAGGGAAACTGGCTTGGAAAAGAACTGTGAAATTAATGAGAAGTGTCAAACTTTGCTTTATTTAAAATTACATACAATTTGCTATCTGAATGAAGTATACTTTAATGAATTCACATTTTTTCCTAAACAAGGACAAACCTGAAAGTTTTCTGAAGGGTCACACTGTAGTTAACTGTCAAATTTGTAGTTGGCTCTGTTATAATAAATGTCTGCTTTTTTAGAGGGGGATATCTTTATTTTTTGTCATATTCAGCTCTCTCAACATAGGACTGGCAAGACCAGACAGGAGGAGAAGGTAAACACACACAATACGTACCCAGTCACACATGGTACCATCACAACTTCAAATCATACACATACTCACGCAAAGACATACTCGGAGGCTCTGATCAAAAATTTACCAAAACAGCAGAGGCCACCAAAGCAGACACCCAAACAACTACCACCTCACGACCCAACACATGCAACACATAGACCACACAGTCAGAGTGTCAAACAGTCACAGCCCTTAAGGCCAAACAAAATGCCAGACACACTTGTCATTGGTGATTCCATAGTCAGACACACTGACGTCCCGCTCACCAGACTGAGTAAAGAGAAGGTCACAGTAAGCTGCCTGTCAGGCGCTAGAATCCGTCACATAACGCAAGCACTCAGGTCTCTCAACAGCAGGTACAAGTACGACTCAGTCATTGTCCACGCTGGTGTCAACGACCTGAGACGTACCTCCTTGGACTACATGAAAAGGGACATCGAGGAGCTCTCTGATTATGTAGCCCAGGCAGGTATGACCCTGACCTTGAGCAGTATCCTACCTTCACCTAGAATGATGCCACAATACAGCGATAAGATGATCAGCTTTAATAATTGGCTTAAATTCTGGTGTCATTCAAAGGGGATCCAATGTCTGTCTGCCTGGGATGACATGCTGGACACGCCACGCTGCTTCGCAAGGGATGGCTTGCACCTGTCACCCCTGGGCTTCTGGATATTGGCAAAGGCTCTTGCCACCCCCATAGTGCCTTTTTTAGGCAAGGCTCAAATTCTAAACCTACCACCCTAGAACACCAAAAAGGAAAAAAACTAAGGGTAACGCTGCTCAATGCCAGAAGTCTCAATCTCAAGATGCACGCACTCGAGGCCCTTCTCAATATGGAGAACATCGATGTCTGTGCTGTGACAGAAACCTGGTTCAAGGCTCCTGAGAGCACCCCAGCACTAACAGGTTTCACCTCATATCATGCGTTCTGGCCCCAAAATCCGGACAACACCAAGAAAGGAGGGTGTCCATATTCATAAAGGACACCCACACCTCAAGGTTGGTGGCAACGCACGATGCATCGGAGACCATCCAGGTGCAATTAACCATAGGCAAGACTGCTCTGCAATTTGCAGCATGTTACAGGCCACCCTCTCAAACTCAGGAACCTCACATGGCCTTCCTGAAAACATTGGAGGGGATAAATGTATCTCCGAACACCATCATACTAGGTGACTTCAACTACCCTAATATAGACTGGAAACACTACTCAAGCCCGAACACTCTAACCCAAAGATTCCTGGAGTTCATAAACTCAAATGCCATGGAACAACTAATCACCATCCCCACAAGAGGAGAAAACATACTTGATCTCATCATCACGAACATGGGATCAAAATGTTCAACACCGGAAGTATACCCCTCACTGGTGAGATCAGATCATAAACTAATCTCGCTGGAGGTCCTCATCCCCCCCCCACCTGAAACAAAAAAGACCACAGTGAAAAACTTCTCAAAAGCCGATTTCACACTTCTAAAAACTAGTGTGGTCTCCTTTAAGGCCCCTGAGCCAGTGGTAAACATTACTCAAACCGCTGAATCACTTACAAATGCCTTCTACCAGCACCTACAGGACTGCATGGATCAGGCAATCCCAAACAAAACTAAGACTCTCTGTACCAAAGGCAAGCGTCCAGTCTGGTGGACCCCAGCCATAAACAAGCTCTACAACAAAAGGAGGAAGCTACTACAAGATAGAGCAAAATCCTTGAAAGGTAAGACACCTTTGATCATTATAAGTAAAAACTAAGAGCTCTCATAAAATCATCCAAGGCAAATTTTGAGAGAAAAATCGCCAAGGACTCTAAAGAGAATCATAAGGCCTTCTTTAGCTATGTTAGAAACCTAGGAGGAAACTCCCAGATATGCTCAGAATTAGTTCAAAATGATGTGAAAATTACTGAACCTACACACATTGCCAACATACTGGCTGACAGGTTCAGTGCAAACTTCTCCCCCACCCCAAAAGGAGAGATATCTATTCCAGAGGATTGTAGCCCCCCAAACATCTCCAACGCCCCGGTGAGAACTGCCCTCACTAAGGCAAAAAACACAGCATCCATGGGACCGGATGGTGTCCCTGGCTGTGTGCTTCATGAACTCAACGAGGAATTAAACCCACAGTTAGGACAGCTGTTTAATCTTAGCCTCACCTCAGGATACGTACCCAAGGAGTGGCGCATGGCGACTGTGGTCCCACTTCATAAGGGCGGTGCCTCCACAGACCCTGGAAATTACCGCCCCATTAGCTTGACAAGCCTTATCTGCAAAGCCATGGAGAGGATCATAATGGAACTCATAAATAAAGACATAGGGAACTTGCAGACTTTGGATCCAACCCAGTTTGGCTTTGTCAAAGGCAGATCATGCCTTTTAAACTTGGTTGACTTTTTCGAAACAGTCACCAAGGCCATTGATGAGGGAAAGGCAGTCCATACAGCCTATCTCGACCTGGCAAAGGCCTTGACACAATACCCCACTCAGGTATCATCGAAAAACTCATCAGCTTGAATGTAAACCCATACATCACAAGATGGGTTGCAAACTGGCTAAGTGACAGAACCCACAGGGTCAGAGTTGCTGGAGCCATGTCAGACTCAAAGCCTGTCACAAGTGGTGTCCCACAGGGCTCAGTCCTGGGTCCACTCTTGTTCGGCATCTACTTTTCTGAAGTACAAGCAAACACAGGAGGGTTATGGCTGACAAAGTTTGCAGATGACTGCAAACTGGCCATAGTCGAAACACATCTGACACAGATATCCTCCAGAAGGGCCTCACAGAAACGGATAACTGGTGCCAGAGCCATGGCCTGAAGTTAAACGCCAAAAATGCATAGTCATACCCTTCGGGAAAAACAAGGTTACCCTAGCTACCATATAGGTGGCAATCCACGGAGCACAGAAAAAGTCATCAGGGATCTGGGGACCCAGGTTGGCAGTAGCCTTTCGTTTGACACTCATGTTGCTAAAGTAGTTAGGAAAACCTTCTATATCGCCCACCTGATCATGAAGGGATTCACATCTAGATCAAGGGAGGTCATCGTCCCCTGTACTCATCACTCATTAGACCTATGATTGAGTACAATGCCCGTTCGGAATGTATCTGACCAGACACCTGCTGCAGCTTGAAGGCCCCAAAAGTTCCTCACCAAAAGGATAAAGGGTCTCAAAAATATGTCTTATGCTGCCCGACTGAAAGAACTCCAGCTCTATTCAGTCTCATACCGCTTGCTCAGAGGTGACCTGTGCCTGACATATAAGGCCATGTCAAACCCAGATTTGATGAATATGCTTCACCTCAAAAAATCTAGATCCCTCAGAACCACAAGGGCGGGAGACTTAAACCTTGACACGGTTATAAATAGAACGTGCTGGAGGGACAGATTCATCACCCAGAGACTCCCTATGCTGTGGAACAAAATCCCGGTACATGTGAGGCAGAGCACCTCTCTGGCCTTGTTCAAGAGGAATCTTGACCAATGGATGGGGGATCGCAGATATACCCCAGGGATTACTTCAGTGTCACTGCTTGACAGAGGCACAGCAAAATGATAGGCATAGTTTTATTCAAACTAAAGGGGTGGCGAAAGCCAAATAACTATGGGCTAGGCTTATAAATGCCTTTGGGCAGATAGCCTAGTATGAACCTATGAACCTATGAACATTTTTTTCTGGTGCATTTCTGTATTGGTCAACATTATTCAGTGAAACTTTTGGTGTTAGGTAAGAATTCTGCATGATATTTAGTTTGGCAGCAACTGTTATTTTGTCTGAGTTTGTATTTGATACACATTTCAGACATTAGTAAGCCATGATTTAGTCATGGCTGAAACATGTAGGTACCAAGGATTATGTTGTTATATGATTTGCATACCATTTGTCATTGTCAGTACAGAATTTATTTTTTTAAGATTTGATTGTTCCTAGTTCACTTCATTTATGCGTCATAAGGATCAGCATTTTCAAATGCTTTCCCAAGTGCTCCCGTAGATAATAATTTAGCAGAAAAAATGTAGTATGTATTTGATAAATTAAATGTAAAACTGATGTAGGACACATAAAAGACAACTGGTGTAACTCCTTATCTGTTTTTGAAAATATCAGAGATAGCAGTACCAAATTGATCAGAGTTGAACTTGTTATTTAAGATCAACACTGAAGTGCAGAGCTGCATTTTGTGTATGTTTTCAGTGTTCTTTTTAATTTAAAAATGCTGAATGATATGTGAGTTTCAAGGGCAGAGAAGTTTTAATGCTAAGTTTGTTTAGCAGATGTCTTAGTGTTTGTGCTGTAAAATGCAAAATAAAACTTTCAAATGAAGTTCAAATCATCATAGAAGTAAATCAGTATGCACATTAGTGTTTATGGTAAATGGAGTGAAATAGCTAAGTAATGGATCATTGGAATGGCTGCAGGGGGAGGCTCCATTCGACCATGATTTTGTGAGGGGGAAGGGCGGCAGACTTAGACAGCCCCAGCTGAACTATACCTCCCAACTGTCCAGATTTTCAAAGAATGAATAGATTTTTGCTTCTTATTTTTGGTTTGTTCCTCATAAAATTTGTGGTTTTCTGGCAAATCATTTAGGAATTAAGTCACTAAATAATGACACACTGAGTTTCAGAATTCATAACCTTCAGAAAAATGCATGCTAAAGGTAAGACCTGTTGTTCTATCAACTGTCTCAGTTTATACAAGAGCAATTTTTAGTACTGTTTATATGTTCCCCCAATATATTTGGCCTTGTCCAGATTTATTGCATTAACAGGTTGAGAGGTACATGCAAATAAATTGCTTTATAGAATTAGGAATAGCCAAACCTCTCAACTGTCTCTGATTTTGGCTCAAATAATAATCCCTCCGCAAAATAGCAATTTTGGAAGAAAGCATGGAGGGTTTACAATTAAGAAATAACTGTAATAATTAGAGTTATAGATTAATTTTATTTCAGAAATGCATGTAGATTCTTTTATTTTGTCAGCTGCTCAAGTTAGCAGTACTAATATTAAAGTGTCCCTTCTTTGACAGGTTCCCAGCTGTATTGTGTGGCTATTTTATATTTTTACATCACATTTTTGGTCCATTTTTCATAAAATTGTGGTTTTTTTGGCAAATTAGTGACAAATCATTAAAGACTGAAGTTAGAAAATAATGACAGACATTTGAGTTTCAGATTTCATACCATTCAGAAAATGCATACTAATGCAAGACCTATTCTATTATCTTTCTAAGTTTATAAGAGCAATATTTTAAAAACTGTCCTTATTTTTGGGCCTTTGTCCCACTTCTTTGTATGGCTTTGTCCAGATTTCTTGTTCTGAGGTTGAGAGGTATGACAAATGTGTCAGGGTCATCTCAGTCAGCCAGAGACATTTAATATTGTGACATACTTGTTGCACCCCACTCCCCCATGTAGTGACTCAGGATGTGTTGAAGCAAGGCAAGGAGTAGTTATGCAGTGTAAATGTGCAGAATACCCCCCCCCCCCCCATCCAAGGTAGACAAGTACTAGAGTGGCTTTTCATCTGTCCTTGATTTTTGCAGAATGGTCTGGTTTCTGTCATATTTTTTGTACTGTGGATTTGTGCTTATTACTCAGAGTGCCTGTTGCTCTGTGTTTAAGTAGCAATACTTTAATGACCATCAGGTAAGCTTGGCTGAGATTGTAAGATGCAAGTAAGCTTTAATAAGCATATTGTTAAAGAATTGCCAACATTGAAAGCCTTTCTGTTGTCGCCATGTAGAGGATACTTAACTAGATAATGTATAAGCCTTGGGTATTGAAATGCATATGACAGTATTTGTAATAAAGGGCAGGATTACATTATTTTAAGAAGCTCATTACACTTGGAGACTTCCAGTCATCTCTGCAGGCTTTACCCGTAAACTAAACAGAATGCCAATCGTGTGGTCCATAACCTGTACAGTAATCCTTTTAAGCAATGTATCTTGAGCTTATTACTTGTTTGCTTTTCATTTTTTACTTTGATCATGTTTTCCCCATGAAACAAGTAGATAGTTGTCAGGCAGCAGGTCTTTTCTTGGCTAAGGAACATATTTACAAGTGGGGGCATCAGAGATTTCTACTTTCAGCATGTTACTTGGTACTTTAATAAAGCTGAATATAAATTATAATTAGAACTGCAGTGCAATAAGTGGTTTGAGTTGAGTGCTGCTTGTTTTTCTTGTACTTGATTTTGACTGGCATTCCATTAATGTATTTAAAAAAGTAATTTATTTTTTCATGCCTCACAACCTTTTTGTTTCCATCTAGATATTAAGTAAGCTGTCATGCAGACAATGCATTGAAATATTTTTATTCTTCTACACTTCATTTTGTCTTGATTGGACTCTCATAATGACAGTTTGGCACCCACGGCAGTGTATTTAGTTAGTTTTTGTGGTTTTGAGCATAGCTCCTCCCCTTTCTAGTTGTCCGCACCCCCCAATGACCCCACTCAGTCAGCTGTCTCCTGCAGCCCCCCTTTGATTTGAAGTCACCAGCCGCCACTGCCTCTAGTTGGGAACTAACTAGTTGTTCCAGAGTATTTGCATTGATGAGTCCAAAAACCTCTGAGCAAGTGAATTATGGGTAATATAAGTCTCCCAGTTTACAGAGGGGGTAGTTGAAGTCACTCGTAACTATGGTGTTAGGCTGACTGTTAAGAAATTCCAGTAGGTTTAGGTAGGAGGTATGGTTTTCTACACTCATGTTAGGGGATTTGCAGCTAACAAGGATATGATAGGGGGTTGCACTTATGATTAGATGGGCATGGAGCAGCTCGAGTGAGTCATGTTGTTGGACCAGGCTTGCAGAGTACGTGTCCTTTATTAACATTGAGACACCCCCTCCCTTTGTTTTATCCTGAGCTAAGTGGGATCAAAATGTATGAAAGGCACTGAAGTCTTTGATAGCTGGGGTGCTTTCCATGGCCTTGAACCATGTTTCTTTGACTGCACATATGTCTACATTCTCCAGGGTGAGGAGTGTTTCCAGGGAGAGCAGTTTTTTTATTTAAACTCCGAGCACTGAGCAGCAGTGCCTTTAGGTAATCATAAGTGATTTTGTTATGATGGGGGTTTAACAACTTAGCACAGCCTAAAAAAGGCACTGTGGGGATGGATAAAGTTTTTGCCAGTATCCAGAAGCCAAGTGATGACAACTGAAAATCTTCTCTGGCAAATCATCATGGTTTGTCAATCGTGTCTTCCCAGGTTGACAGATATTGTAACCCATTGTTGTGGCTCTAGAAAGTAAGCCAATTGTTGAAGTCAATCATTTTTTGATGGTACTGTGGCATCATCATTGGTGGAGGTAGGATGCTACTCAAGGCTAGATTCATACCTGCCTGAGACACATATTCAGAAAGCTCCATCATGTCTCTCTTCATGTAGTCCACTGAGGTACGTCTTAGGTCGTTTGTGCCCTGATGGACTATGATCATGTCATACTGGTACTTGTGGTTAAGACCTAAGTGCATGCATGATCTGGTTGAAGTTGGCTCCAGACAGACAGCCCACTGTGTTATTCTCCTTGTTTAGCCTGGGAAGGGGGGACATCAGTATATCTTACAAAAGAATCCCCAATAACTAACTAGAATGCTTGGCTGTGTGGTGTGTTGCATTATGGGCTTGGATGTGGGGCTACTAGGATTTTCTGAGTTAATGATTGTGTGAGGTGCTGTCATTTTTGAGTATGCACAGGGCCATTGAGAGATGTTTTTAGGATGTCGTGGAGTTTTTAGTAGATTACAAGTGAGTACCTCCACTATGTGGGTCTATGTGTTAGTTCCTTAGTGTTGGTAGCGAGTGTTTGGGTGTAATGCTGAGAACTTGGTTTGCATTTTTCATGTGTGTATGTGAGAGCTTTGCCTTCAATGACTGTGCATTTACATGTCTCACACTGTGTTTGTCTGTTCTAAAATTAAGTGGTTGTCAGTGAACATGAATGAGTTACTACACTGCTTCAAGATGTCCATATCCACCAAGCCAGAAGCAGAGATGACAGAGAAGTGCCTATCCATTATAGCAGATCTTTAATATATGGTAAGGAGAAGGGAAGAATCACTTAAAGGTCTAAGTAAACATGTTTAGTAGCATACTATTAGATTACCTGCCATCTGTGTAAACTGGCAGCTCGTCAAGCAGCTATGAACAGTGGGAGACCAAGGCAAGTTTTTGCTATAGATGTTTTTTAACTGGAGAGGTTTGCTTACTTACAAGGCATGGCATGCAAATGCAAGGATTTTACACCAGATGGATGAAAGACTTTTGCACAGTTAATCACTCAGGCCAATCAGATAAACATACAATAAGCCTTCCAACAGCAGTTTCCAACACAGATGAGTTGAATCAGCCCTCTGTCCCCAGAAAAGTACAGAATAAAACCCTCTTAATGTAAAACAAAGTGGCTTTAAGCTCAAGTACCATGACAAATGCTTTACAACAAAATGTAGAACTCCTGCAGTACTTCAGTATCAGGAATCTTTAGAAATAAGTTCACAAACCCTGAAAAAGTTTCCAAATACAAAAAAATATGCGTAAACATAGGAGAACTTTTATAAATACAGAAAAACTTTGCAAAACCTAGAAATATTTTAGCAAACTCAGAAAAGATGTTGCAGTATCAGAGGAGGTTCGGAAATATCAAAATAATGTTAAAATGACTTAAGAGCAGTACAGTAAAAAACAGATGTCATTTCTTTAACAAGTGCAGGCTGAAAATCAGGGATGAATTCAACAAAATCAATAAATGCAGCACAAAACTGTTAAATAGCACTAAGATAGTTCGAGCAAGTGCAAAAAACACTTCTATCAGTGTCTATGTCCACAAATGGTTTTACATGCAATCAAAGGTCTTGTAGTCACAGGTATCCATGCCAGGCAAAGGGAAGCTCAATAAATGAACAAAACAAGTATTACCTGCAACTGAACCTAGGACCACCTGTGTTCTGTATTTAAAGTCAGTGCATTTACACCTTGTACCACAGAGACAGCTCCCTTGAAGGATCTGTAGAAACGTTCCCAAGACAGACCTGATTGAAGATCATCAAACTGATAAGAGAGTCAAAAGTTAGCTTTTGCAATATGTCCTCTTTGTCTTTCAAACTGATATATATATATTTTTTTATATTTATATCATTAGGTGGCCAATGGATCCAGTTTTCTTTAAATTTATAGTAGATCTTGCCTGTACTGATGACATCAGGGTTTTGACCCAAGCTATATAATTAACATTTCCACCTCACATCAAGAGGTTTTTCGGTTCGGTTCTCTGCTGGAGTGCTTTCTCTGTGGAGTCTGCATGTCCTTCTTGTATTTGCAACAATTTTCTCTGGATTCTCTGGTTTTCACCCACAATCCACTGGCATACCGTAAGTGGACTAGGGTCTCTAAATTGGCCCTAGGTGTTAGTGTGTGCATATGTGGCATGGAAGAAAGACCTGACAACGTCCTTCCATCTCCTTATTTGCCTTGTAAACCCTGCAGGTAGTGGTGTTTGTCTGCTGACTCAGTCTAGGAGTTGGATGCAACTCATAAGAGAGAGAGAGAGACAGAGACAGACAGAGAATGAGATGGAACAATTTAGTAATACCACTAAAATCCTAAGTTTGATTCCTGAGGCTGAACAAGTGATGCAAGCCAGACAAATGGGTGTGAGCAGATATTGTCAATCATTCATTTGCGATGAAGAAGAAGAAAAGAGATATAGGGATATAAGACAAGATTTCAATTACAGCAGTGCTCAGGTCATCCAAAATACTCAGGCATCTTGGGTACATATAAAAGGGTGTACACAGTGTGTGACAAAGGTCAGCCCAGTTTATATTACAGAATACAATCTATACTCATGCATTGAAGAGAAACAGTTAGATATTTATAACAGCTGGTGTTCTTTCACATTTATAGGTTCATGGGTTGCTCTTTAATCGTAATAAGGTGATAATCAAGCCTTACACCTTGTGTCTGTGATGTAAACACCTTAACCAGATGAGGCAAGTCTTAATGAAAATTTATTTTACAACTTATCTCATAGGTTTAGCTATTAACATTATATTTTTAGGTACAGTAATTATCTAACATTTCTGTCTGGTGTTTCTGTTTGTCATCCTGTGCATACCTTTAGATACATGTTTACTATGAATTGCAAGGAAAGGCACAGGAGGCTTCCTTGCGTCTTATGTTTAAACATAAGTCCCTATTTTTGAGATGCACGTTTCTGTGCAGAGAATCGGCATAAGCAGATTTCCCATTATTCTAAAAGTAATAATCTGTGAGGGCAAACTTAAGCCTCTGACTTGCAAAAGATGAAGTGGTTTAAATGCAGTCAGGCAATGGCAAACCCTAAAAATGTTTGGCACTGTTTTAACCAAAGTCCTGTCACTTGTTTTTTTTTTTTTTTTTTTTTTTAACTGACTGAGGTCCATTTAAAAGCAACATAACAAATGGTGAAGTAAAAAACTCAAGTAAAACGTTTTGAGTTTAGGAGTAGATCTAGAACTGTATTATAACCAGTCAAGTTGCAAGTTCCCTTAAAACACAGCTTTCAAAATTCCAGGCAGCAAGGAATGCAACATTCGGAGATGTCCCTTAGGCCATCAGCCACCTGTTTTAGGTATATGAGGGATGATTAGTTAACATCACTCAGTGAAAGATGGATTTTTATGGAAACTGGTCCTGGGTTTGTTACAAACGTGTAGTGAAAAATATTTTCTTTTAATAGTAAATGCTTGATTATTCTGCTATATACCCAGTGACAGTATCTAATATTACAGAGATTGAACCAGAATCAAAGCCCCTCTTAGATAACCCTAACATAGCTTATGCCGACCAACCTAGGCTCTCAAGTCAGTGTAAATGTATTGCTCATGCTCAGAATTTTTACGTAAGTGATTTAGATTATATCAACACAAATACTAGACAAAGGTTCAGTCCTAGCAGGGGTAAATCTTAGGATATGTACAATCTCATCAAGTATGGGGATGAGATGAATAACATTGCTAAAGTAACACTGCAGTCTCAGATCGTCTCCAAATTTCTTAAGGTGAGTAAATCGTACTGTTTTTAACAGAATTATTGTTCGTATGACCCCTTGACATCAATGGTGTTAGCAAACAAGTGTGAACCCATGACAGCAATGGTGATAGTAAACAAGTGTGAACCCATAATATCAATGCTGATAGTAAACAAGTGTGACCCCTTGACATCAATGGTGATAGTAAACAAGTGTGACCCCTTGACATCAATGGTGATAGTAAACAAGTGTGACCCCTTGACATCAATGGTGTTAGCAAACAAGTGTGAACCCATGACAGCAATGGTGATAGTAAACAAGTGTGAACCCATAATACCAATGGTGATAGTAAACAAGTGTGACCCCTTGAAATCAATGCTGATAGTAAACAAGTGTGACCCCTTGACATCAGTGGTGATAGTAAACAAGTGTGAATTCATGACATCAATGGTGATAGTAAACAAGTGTGAACCCATAATATCAATGGTGATAGTAAACAAGTGTGACCCCTTGACATCAATGCTGATAGTAAACAAGTGTGACCCCTTGACATCAATGGTGATAGTAAACAAGTGTAATTGAATGGACTACTAGTACTATGATAACCAGCAAAGAAAAGACAACATCCAAAGAACAGTTAGAAAGTTCCATCACCAATGCAAATCTAATGCTTTCCATAGTTAGACATCAGCTGAAAAGACAGGAAGGTGTCAGGTACCCAAAAACCTGAGCTTTAATGAAATGACCTAAGCAAATGAGCAACAGATGCCTGCATCTGTAGAACTTCTAATTTCAAATTATATTGCACATTAGATGTAATTACAATTGACTAGTACTCATTAGTTTATGAACATTATATATATATATATATATATATATATATATATATATATATATATATAAACAGCATTTACCAAATTTATTTCTTCTTAGATTTTAGGGTTGTGTATAGTGCAATGCACCCATTGTTTACAGCAAGTAGTGTACTCTTACAAAGTGAAGGAACTGCACTCAAGTGTATACATAATAAAATACTGAACAGAGCTAGACCAAATCTGGAAGGTACCAAGTGGTCCTTCAGTGCAGAAATTCTTGTTTGGCAAATATGAAAAGACCAATTAAGTAAGTAAATAAGTAAGTAAGCAAATAAATAAATAAATAAAAATGTACAAAATTAAAGCACAATGCCAAATGTATAACTCTTTATGAAGCAGGGTATCCCTACTCACCTGCTTGTGAAAAAAACTGCTCCTGCTAACCCTTTGCTAAATAAATATTTCAGTTCTGAGGAGGTACATCATAACCTTGGTTAATCTACTTAGGTCATGGGGCAGTCTTTCATATGGAGGTACAAATGGATTTGATTATTTCACTTTTGTGACACAGTTTTCTTTACCTTGCTTTATACAATTTGACTTTAATGCCATTTTAGCATTTTCGTTTTAGTCTAAAAATTCAGTATACTAGATTTAAGAATTTCATCGCATGTGTGTTTGTGTGTGCATCTGTATATATACATACGTACATGCATACCATCTAGCTCTCTCTCTCTCTCTCTCTCTCTATATATATATATATATATATATATATATATATATATATATACCATACAAAGCAAAATTAAAAATGCAGTCACCAAGACCAGGTACTTCAACGTATACAAGAAACGATAAAACAAAAAAAAGTACCAGAGCCCCCACAGCTTAAAATGAGAGGTACACTTTAATATAGAGATACGTGTTTTAGGGCAATATCCACGCACTTCCTCAGATCACTTAATAAAGCACAGAAACATCATTCTTTAAAAATCAAGTAACAACCAATCAAAAAGTTGCATTCTGCACACACCCCTCTCTGGTGAAACACTGCCATTCATAAAATCCTAATCATATGACTTAAGACGTAATGAAAGTCTAGACCCGTGCTTACCATCACAGTTTAACATTATCAACACTCATCCCAAAAAATTGGTTAAATTGCAATAAAAATATATAAAAACAATACCATCCAATTGTCTATATAGCATATAATATCCAAAACAGGTTGATATTAAATACATATATGAAAATAAATCACTATCTAAAAACTTAAAACCTCAATAAGACTATAAACCAATTACAGCTCTTCAAATCGTACATGCCCATAAGGGGCGGAAAACCACCATTTAACAAGAAAGGCTAAAACTAGCAGTTCAAAATATAGTCTATCAAGTTATATTAATCATTATCTAAGCCCTCTTGACCTCCACACCCCTTGCTTATTATATATACCAAAGGCGAGATCACACTACAGAGGGGACAAAGGCAAATTTCCTGATCCCCACTGTACTGCAATCTCCATACAAAGGCTTTCATGCTTTGGAAAGTCAATAATATGGTATGGACAATATGAAATTTGACCTTCTGGAACTTTGATTTTCTGAAAGAGACCTATATATATATATATATATATATATATATATATATATATATATATATATATATGTGTGTGTGTGTGTGTGTGTGTATGTATGTATCTATCTATCTATATAGATAGATATATAGATAGATGATATATATATATATATATATATATATATATATATATATATATATATAGAGAGAGAGAGAGACTTTATATATATATATATATATATATATATATATATATATATATATAGATGCATACATACATATATATATAAATCAATACATATATATAAATATATATATATATATATATATATATATATAAGATATATATTTAAAATGCCATAATTCTTTAGAGTTCTTGACTATGACAGCTCTGGATAAGCTGCCTCATACATGCAGAATTAGTTTTGTTTCCCTACACAACTAGGCTCCTCATATTCTACAGTTAGATACACATTTTTGCTCCTTGTACACATTTTGGTGCCATCCTCTGGAGTTCTGTGCAAGCTATGTAGAGGTTCGCAATATCTATTATTACACTAGACTAATAAAATCTGTTTAAAAGTATAGCTTTGGTTTTATTCAACTCTAAGTATTCTCTCATTGTATGGCTACATTTTACCTCCATCACAAGTTCTGTAAAGGGTCTTAGAGCTAACAATTCTTACAGTATTTTTTCTTTGTCTTTGTTCACCCTTTAAAGCAAGTCTTTCTTCAAATCAAAATATGAGAATGGAGTGAATTTACTTATCTGTATCTCCTTCTGCTCTGGCTATATTATCTCTGGCTATGCTTAATGTATCATACTCCCACTGTATGGCTTACCTGCAAGATCTGGCAGGTCAACATCACTTTCTTCAGTACACTAATGCAGAGTAGAGGGTATAGCCACTTCACCTGTAACTACAGGTATTGGCATTTCTTCTACTACTTTTTCCTGTGTAAAATGTAACTTATATCAGTGACTTTCTTCTATTCTTGTTTGTGGTAATTCCTTTATTAGTACATCAGTAATTTCTGTCCCTTTAAGTGCCTGCTGTGAGAGTCCTGTTTCTGACTATCCCTCTGTTTTAATATTTGAAAGGAAAACCTTTGTCTCTGTTTAGGTTGTATTTCTCCTTTAGTGGGTTTATCGCCATGGATCTCTCCAGAGTCATAGCTAACTACCACTGATCTAGACCCCCACACCCTCTAAAAAGCATTTCCAACTTGAAGAGCAAAGTAAGGGGAAAAAGGTAGAAAACTTGTTGCTACAGTTTATACCATGCATATAAAAGAAAAACAAACTTGTTTTAAACTTTAGCATATTCTACAGTTCATGTCTCACACAGAGTACATAAAGTGCTTTTTCAATTGTAAATAGAATAAAACACTCTTTTCAAACTGCAGCAAATTGCCTGCTACATTTGTAGCACACAGTTGGGAAAGTTTATGCCACTCATGGAGTGTGTAAAGCACTTCTTCAATTGTAAAAGGAAAAATTAATTTTAAATAGTAGCAAACTGCTAGCTGCATTTGTAGTTTATGTCATACAAAGGACATTAAGGACTTCTTCGATTTTAGAAGAAAAAAAATATTTAAAACTGTAGCAAACAGCTTGGAGCATTTGTGGGAAGCAGTTGAGTTGCTAGTCTATGTCACATAAAGATCAAGTAAAGCACTTCTTCAATTGTAACAAAAACAATTTTTTGTTTTAAACTGTTATAAACTGTTGCTACATTTTTAACAAAGATTTGCTACAGTTTATGCCAAATGTGGAGAGCTAAGCACTTCAGTTATTGACTCAACTGCAGTACTGGCATTCATTTCTGAATACCAGTAAGGCACTGAAGACCAGTCATAATTTGTCAGTCATGCCACCTGTGATGCCCCACCACTGACAACAGTAATCAAGGAGCCTCAATCCTCACTACTTGCACTAGTGAGGGATGTATATTGGGAGGATGACTAGTACACACACAGTATTTCCAGCTGCAACTCTGCATCAAGTGCAATTTCCCTTAAGAGCAAACAGAGACCACAGACAGCCCAGGCATGGTTTCTCCCTTTCTCCAGATCCCCAATAAGACTCCCCACTGGCACAGCTATAGAGTTCAGATCTCAACTGAGTGACCAAGCCAAGACCTCTAGCACCCTTTCTGTCCAACCACTACTTTGTGTCCCTGCCCAAGTAGCTGACACACACACTCTTTGAGGTTTGTTTTACACACCCACACACACACACACACACACACACACACACACACACACACACACACACACACACACACACACACACACACAGACAAGCACACATGCACACACACACACACACACACACACACACACACACACACACACACACACTCACACACCTGTGAAAGGCTAGAACAGGTTTACTATCTATGCCCCTTCTGCCCTTCTGCCCAGACTATAAGGTAGTTTTCACTGCCACCACCTAGCTCCTTATTGGCTACTTTAAGGCCCTTAACAAAGGGTGTCCAATCTTACTGTGTAGTGATACTGTTAATACAAATGGTAGTTTGACCAAGAGCAAGGCTATTAGGAGTGTCCTCAAGTGTCACCAAATAAATATGCAAGGAATCTCAGAATTTAAATATGTCTCACAAATATCAACCACAATGAAAGGTTTATATATATTTAATAATAAATAATAAACAAGAACAAGAAAATACTCAGTATATAATCACAGTAACAGAGTTCAAAATCACAGGAAGTATTTAAACCAACATTGCAGAACAGTCTCAAATAAATAAAAAACACCTAAAGTAAGCTTTGTTATATTCCTGACTATACCTAGAGAATTATTATATTCTAGTTAGCTAACTCACAGAGCAAGGAAGGCAGATGTGGTGAATGGGTCTTCCAGCTGATGTTGTCAGGTCAAAGACAAAATACAGAATACTCAGTCTCTCTCAGAGACTTTTTAAATTAATATCTCATATATTACTGCTGGGATAGCTTGCTGAATGACATGATTTCTTGTCATGTGACTTTATCCCAGGTAAAACTCCCATTGATGCAGCTAGTAGCATTGAGCATCTACCTGGAAAAATACATAAACAAAGGCTTTTCTTAGATCTAACGCAGATACTTGAAGTCATAAAACAATAAACACTTCCAAGACAATGCAAAAAACTTTTAGTTTTAGGCATTGCATCTGTTACTGCACTGAAATTAAAAGATGACATTCTTTTATTACGTGGCCATAAAGTAATTTAATTTCAGCTATTTTCTGAAGTTAACCTCTTGTGTTTCAGTTTCCATTGTTAAGATAAACACATCTAAACAGTTACAATAGTGCAAGTACATTTCTGTTCTATTCCAATAGGATATGCTGTGGCTACATGTTATCTCAGTACTTTACAAAATATCTCTTCAATAGATGTCTGTACAAACCATCTTATATGACATGCAGTTCTAATACATTTGTAACACAAGCATATGAATTATGTTAATATTCACTTATGACATATAGTTATTTACAAAATTCCAGATAGCAGGGCTGGCAGTATCTCCTTTCATGATACCACCTAGCACATTGCTCACAGTGCGGCTGCCTCCTTTGCACCACATTAGCTGTGCTACTGGATTTTTCTCTCTCCCCCTTTCTATGTCCTTCTCTCTGTCTCTCTCTCTCTCTTTCTGTTTCACTCTCTCCGTCTTTCTCTCTCCCTCTCTCTCTATGTCTTTACTTCTCTCTCTGTGCCTTTATCTCTCTCTATTTCTCTCTCTCCCTCCCTCTCTCTGTCTTTATCTGTCTCTCTCTCTTTCACTCTTTCTGTCTTTCACTCTCTCGTCTCCACACAAATATCCTTCATTACTTTAATTACTGGAATCTTTGGAGTATGCACTCTATCAACACTGGTAGGGTTGTTTTCTTTCAGTTTTGGTACTTTCTTTCATTAACATAACATTAATTAACTAACTTAACAACTGTTTTTTGCGTGTCTCAGCAACAGATCATTGGTAATGCACAGTCTCTTCTATCTCGTCCAACAAAAGACAGATTCTAGTGTCTTTCTAAAGTTTCTACACTTATCCTTTTGTCTTTAAGATTGTATATTTTCACCAGTTGGTCAGAAAGATGCTGCCCTGTCCCAATTTAATAGGATTACAGTTAGGACTGTGAATTTGTGACACTGTGTGAAGCTGCTACTATCTCCTCAACATGTTTGTGCTATACATGGCATGTGTAAAGCTGTTCTTCAGCTGTAATGGAAAAAAAAAACTCCCCTTTTATTTTAAACTGTAGCAATCTGCTTGCTACATTTGTAGTATGCAGTCAAGTTTATGTCATATATAGAACACATGAAGCACTTCAAATCTTAAAGAAAAAAAATATTTTAAGCTGTAGCAAACTGCTTGGTACATTTGTAGGAAGTCATTGAGTTGCTTCAATTTATCTCACACACACAACAAGTAAAGCATTTCTTCAATTCTAACAAAAAATGTTTTAACCTGCAACACACTGCTGCTACATTTGTAACAAGCAGTTGCTACAGTTTATGCCATACATGGAGAGCTCACCCCTTTAGTTTTGACTACAATTGTAGTAATGGCAATCATTTCTGAATGCTAGTAATGCACTGAAGACCAAGATCTATCTGTCATGCCCTCTAGCATTCTGCTCCCAGGGTGGCAGTCTCCTTCACCCCTCATTAGTTACACTACTGGATTTTTCTCTCTATCCCTCTCTCTCTCTCTCTCTCTCTCTTTCTCTCTGTCTCTCTCTGATTCTGTTTCAATCTCTCTCTCTCCCCTCTCTCTCTGTCTTTATCTCTCCTTCTCTCTCTCTCTCTCTCTCTCTCCCTTTTTCTCACTGCCTCACTCTTTCCTCTCTCTTTCTTTCACCTCTGTCTTTCTCTCTATCCTTCTATCTCCGTATGTCTGGATCTCCCTCTTCCTCTCTGTCTTCATCTCTCTGTCTCCAGACAGATATCCTTCATTACTTTAATGACTGGAATCCTTGGTCTCTGGTCTGTATCAAGCACTGTCAGCTTTCTTCTCTTTCAGTTTTGGCACTTTCTTTCATTAACATAATATTAATTAATACATTAATTAATTAACATAATTGTGTTTTTGAGGGTATTTCTCGGTAACAAATTATTGATAATGTATAGGTTCTTTTATACCTTCCAACAAAAGCCAGATTTTAGTGCCTTTCTGAAATTTCTACACTTACCTTTTCTCCTTATTAAGACTATATATTTTAGTTGTGTCATAGAGACAATATGTTGATATTTATATTCTAACTATTCTAACAGTTACTTTATTAAATTCCATCGGTATGTTTTTGGTATCAACATGTTGGTTAGAAATCCCATTGTTGACAGCATTTACATTTTCGGCCTCAGAAGTAACATCTTTGTTAGATGTAACATTTATATTGCTACTTTATTTTATTTTATTTGTTTTAATTTCATTTGTTAACAAGGATAGAATGGTGAGTTAGTTAGACCGTGTCCAGCTTTTGCCAGGAAGTACAAAGGAAAGAGAATAATAACAGTACACAATGTACACATTAGGTTACAGAACCAAAATGAAACAACTATATATAGCATTCTGAGTATAAAACTCGAGGCAAAGATATAGTAGTTTGTATATCAGTAATTAAAAAAAAGAGATGTGGATATACAGTATTTACAATATTAGTAGTAAATGAGAAAAAAGGGGGGGGGCGAGTAAAATTATGGAAAGGAAATAAAAGGGAACATAGACGATAAGGAGGGTTGGAAATGAGCAGTAAGTGGGAGTGAGTTAGGGAAAGTTTGAGGACTGATTTGTATGAACATCATGTTGAGCTTTTCTTTAGAGGAAATCATTTATTTGGCTTTTTTCTTAAGAAGAAATCTTTTTGCTGGCTTCTGAATTTCTTGAAGGGTGAATTAGGTTTCATGGAACTGGTTATATGGTCCTGAGCAATATGTCCCTTCTTTCTACATCTAAAACACTATATCTCAGACGCTGATACTTGCAGGATGCTCACAACCATCTGTACATTCTTAACTACAGGCTTAGATTGATCAGTTCCAATCAGTGCTTCATTAGCTCGTAAACTTTCAATGAATACAACCAATTTATTAGTACTATGTAGGTTATTTTGAAAACTCTGTTTATGTAAATGACTTGGGAGGACCATTTTGAACTCTTCAGCTACTATAATATCTGTCAGTTTACATTACAGTTAACTTCAGGTTCTGACCACAAGCTTAAAATCTGCTTTAAATTAAATGTACACTTCACATACCATTTTACTTGAGTTAAATGCCCAGTTAAGAAATGTTAGTGTTACTCTTTCTGACAATATACCAGCATTAGCTAACAATTCTTGTTTTATTGTTTATTTTATTTTTGATAATCCATATAATCAGTATTTTGCGTATATGTATGTATATATGTGTGTATATGTGTATGTGTATGCACACACACACACACACACACACACACACACACACACACACATATATGGATCTACTTCATATAAATTAAATCCCACTTACCCAACTTTCATAACATCGAGCCAAAAACACCGAAAGTCCATAACACCAGTCAGCATGGAACACTGACATTTAACTAAAGATAAGTAACCCATTGGCCAACCCGAAAAACAAACTGAAATGGAAGCAAACAAAACACACCCACATGGGGGGCTTCACCCCCACACACCCCTATGTGGGGGGCTGCATCCCACACACACCCCCCTAACTAAATATACTAACTCCAAGATTGCACTACCATGGAGGTCAGGGAAAAAGGTCAACATGCTGTCCAAGCAGTTACTTACCTTTAGTTACACGTAGTTGTTCTGAGTGGTCAGTGTTGTGGACTTTCGGTGTTCTTGGCTCGATGCTATGAAAGTTGGGTAAGTGGGATTTTGTTTATATGAAGGGGACCGATATACACACATGCACACACACACAGACACACGTATGTATATGTATATAAGGTGTTTGGTGCTTCTCCTGTAAGTTGTAAAGTTTTGGCCCAGTCAGACTCAGCCCTCTCCTCCTGAGTAGAATCTACCTCAAAAGCAGCAATGTCATCATCCCTAGTCACTTTTTTAGTGGTCTTGGGGTAACCAGTAAAAAGGCTTCCCTTTTATTTGATCTTGGAGACTGACTTAATGTCAACCAGTAGCCAAGCTCCTCTCCTAAAGCACCAGACTCCTCTCCTGAAGAAGATCTATATGCTGATTCATGCTGCTGTTAGTCTACACCAGTTATCTAAGTTTTTCTATGCTGTTTGCCAAACAGTTCTCTTACAAAACAAGTCCAGATTTTTTTCTTTTTATGTGGACTAATTAACTCAGAATCAATTTCTCTTGCTGGTTGTAATACAGGAATGGAAAAATAGTGTGATTTTGGTATACATTGACCAAAATCAAAAAGAACCTATGAAAATCATCAGTGTGTTAAATAACACACACACACACACTAGAAACAGTGTCATCGGTTTAAGTTTTCCAACTTCTCTCTAAAGCATTTCTTATTGGGATGCAGCTTCACTTTGATTTATGATACTCCACAGGTAAATCCATATTTAAACATCTGATTTTGCATAACTTCTTCTGGCTTTTCTCCTCTTGGTCTTAAAAAATCCCTCTTTAGCAGCAACTCAGTATAATGGTTGAAACTGATGAACATCTTGCACAATAGAAAAGCTGGTGTTATCTTTAATTATTCTAAAAAGCAATGACATTATTATTTCTACTATTTCTACCCATTTGAATTTAACATCATTCCCTAAATTGATGGAGTTGATAGCTGTTAGGCAAAACAAACAAAATGGCATTAAAAAAGAGGAATTAGAAGACAGGATGAGGAGGGCAAATTTGTATATTGCTGATGACGGAATACTATGAGGAGCAGATGCTTTTCAGTCTATGGAAATATTAATTCATAAGTTGCTGGGAAGTCAGCATAACCTGGATCAACATTAAAACTGGGAGCAAAGAGTGGGAAGCAGTAAGTCAAATTCAGTTAAATCCAAGCAGCTAACAGTGTGAAATGTCATGCAATGAAAAACTTGGGTCATCAGGCAGGCTGCCCTGCAAAAATGACTACTCTTAGAGGTTTCCAGGTTGAAACTGATGGAGGAATTATCAGCAGGAATGTAATAGTGTAGAGTTCTTGTGTATCCTGCAGTTTCCAAGTTAAAAAATGCAAGGTACACAGTAAATTTGTTTTTCATTGCATCCTAGAGGGCTGTTTGTCAATGGTTGTGATAACTTGCATGAAAAAGTGAAATTCTGTATGGAGTTGGTTGAACATACAATGCTTGTTGCTATAGCTATCAACTTCTTAAAGCAAGAAATCTGGACAAAGACATAAATAATGGGGGACAAAGACCCAAAAAATAGGGACACATTTAAAATATTGGTCTTATAAACTTAGATAGTTGCTATACGGTCTATATTATAACAGCAAACGCTGTATAATCAACCCTAAAATGTTAAAATGGCAATGCTGAACACACTGAAAAGAGATTTTTTTCCCAGGGAAAAAAAATCGCTGCTCCGTTAAAAAAAAAAAAAAAAAAAAAAAAAAAACGCAAAATAAATTTTGGGGCTGTGCCCCCCCACACCCCCCAAACTTAAATATATCAACTCCGAGATCACA